>NC_134782.1:73881822-73884322 GCF_046742065.1 Oratosquilla oratoria | reverse complement strand
AGATTGGAAAAAAGCAAATATAGTACCTATATATAAAGGAGGAAATAAAGAAGACCCTACCAACTATAGACCAGTCTCTCTAACAAGTACAATAGCAAAAATTTGTGAAAGAATTATCAAAAGTAAATGGGTAAAATATTAAAAAAAAAAAAAAAAAAAACAGCGTGCTAAATCCAAGGTAATTTGGATACAGACAAGGACGATCATGCGTCACTAATTTAATATGTTTCTATTCAAGGCTAATAGATATAATACAAGAAAGAGATGGATGGGCTGATTGTGCATTTCTAGACCTAAAAAAAGCTTTTGACAAAGTACCACATAAGAAGTTGCTTAAGAAATTAGAAACTGAAGGAGGAATACAGGGCAAACTGCTTAAATGGATGGAAGACTTTTTGCAAGAAAGAAAAATGAGAGTAGTGATAAGAGACATACATACATACATACATATACCAAAGCTTTTTTCCCCCTTACCAGGGGGGTAGCCAAAAAGGACAAGGCACAAAAACATTCCCACCCATTTCATCCCCGAAAACACTCCACACCCCTCCACCCTCCCTCCCATCTTAGCACCTCCTAGATGACGGGTCATCCCTGCACCCTGTCCACTGCCCTGGGTCAAAAGCAGTGTCGCAGGACACAGCACATCCACAGCAAGGCCGCTTCATTAAATCGGCGACCCCCCCTCTCCGTCCCCCCATATAAAGGAGAGGAAGGGGAGAAATCCCTTCGGGCTGCGTCAAAATTTTTGCTCACACACACTACCTCACCCCCATTCCCCCGTCCAATCCACCTCATGCATCACAACATTTTCCATATACAACCATTCTCCATTCACCCCTGTCTTCTGTCCTCTCCTGTCCTTCCTTAACCGACATTCCCCTCTTCCCCAAAGCCCCATTCACCCCATCCATCCATCTCATCCTAGGACGTCCCCTCATGTTCACTCCCTCCACATCTGCCTTCCATACCTCCTTTACTAGTCTTTCTTCACTCATTCTTTCCATGTGTCCAAACCATCCTAATACTCTTTCATCCACCCTATCTCCCAGCTCCCTTTCCACCGCTGTTCTCCTCCTCACTTCCTCATTTCTCACTCTATCTAGCCTAGTAACCCCCATCATACTTCTCAGACACTTCATCTCAAACACATTCAAGCTCTTTCTCTCTTCCTCTCTCATGTTCCATGTTTCTGCTCCATACAGTGCTGTTGGCACAATCACTCCTTCATACAGTCTCCTCTTACCATCCATTCCCAGATTCCTATTCCTCATTACACTTTTTAAACCACCAAGGCATTTACTCGCTTCTCTCAATCTATATTCTACCTCCACCTTCACTCCACCCTTTCCTGCCACATTTGCACCCAAATATCTAAAACTATCCACTTCCTCCAGTTGCTCTCCCTTAATGCTCACTTCCAGATTACTGCCACTTTCACCCCTTGTACATCTCATCACCTTACTTTTACCCACATTTATCTTCAGCTTTCTTCTATCACACACTCTCCCAAACTCTGTCACCAGCTTCCTCAATCCCTCCTCCGATCCTGCCACAAGCGCAGTGTCGTCCGCAAACAACAGCTGGCTCACCTCCCACTTTTCTCCATTTTCCTTAACCATCTCCAATCCCTGACCCACTACCCTTGCATTTACCTCTCGCACCACCCCATCCATGTATAAGTTGAACAGCCAGGGTGACATAACGCATCCCTGATGAAGTCCCACCTTTACCTCAAACCACTCACTCTCTCCATTTCTAATCCTGACACAAGCTCTACTACTCTCATAAAAACTCTTGACAGCTCCTAGAAGCTTTCCTCCTATCCCGTATATCCGCATAACCTCCCACAGTGCCTTTCTGTCTACCCTGTCGTAAGCCTTTTCCAGATCCATAAAGGCCCAGAAAACATCCTTCCCCTTACCTATAGCCTTCTCACATATCTGTCTTACCACAAAGATCTGATCTACATAACCTCTACCTGTCCTAAATCCACACTGTTCCTCACCAATTACTCCTTCTGTTCCTCTCCTAATCCTCTCAATCAAGATCCTCCCATAAGCCTTCCCAACTACACTTAACAAGCTAATCCCTCTGAAACTACTACATTCACACTTGTCCCCTTTTCCCTTGTAAAGTGGAACTATACACGCACTCCTCCAGTCCTCTGGAGGAGTGCGCTTATTACGTCATCCCATTTTGAGTGTTTGTCTCCCGTTACACTTATCACCTCTGGTAGAGTGCCAGAGGTGATAAGAGACAAACACTCAAAATGGGATGACGTAATAAGCGGTGTTCCACAAGGAACAGTTCTGGCCCCAATAATGTTTGCTATATATATTAATGATATGGATGAAGAAATTGAAAGTTATATGAGCTTCTTTGCAGATGATGCAAAACTATTAAAAAAAGTGAACACGGAAGAAGATTGTGAGTCACTACAGAGTGATCTAAATAAAGTATGGGGATGGAGTAGGAAGTGGGAGATGGAGTTCAACAT
>NC_134782.1:73851822-73874322 GCF_046742065.1 Oratosquilla oratoria | reverse complement strand
GAAACACACGGGCATTTGCCAAAATGGGAAGAGGCACGACCTCTCCGAACGGGCTTAGGGAAACAATGAGAAGACTGGTACAAGCGCCATACATCACATTGGCTACTGCCAACCTAATACTAGAAGGAGGAACGAACCAAACAGCGTGCTCCGTTCTACGACCCCGTGCAGAATGATCCACAATGAGAGAATATATACTGTTAATGAACGTTGTCTGTCACTCTGAAGAAGACTTGTAGTCGAAACGTCAGTAATATAGTGTTCCTACTCCAACCTGCGTTTCTCTACCATGGGTGTGTGTGTGTATGTGTGTATAGATATGGGTGCATAGATATGCATGTGTATACATGTGTGTGTGTGTGTGTGTGTGTGTGTGTGTGTGTGTGTGTGTGTGTGTGTGTGTGTGTGTGTGTGTGTGTGTGTGTGTGTGTGTGTGTGTGTGTCAGAGACAGGCCAGTGTGAATTTAATGTGTATAAATATTCCTTGTAAACAAAACCTACTAATGTATAGTGGTTTCTGCTTGTACATTTAATGTATACATCCTGGATGATGTTCAACGTGCATACAAAGTCTGTTCAATAGAATATGTTTCCCATGTGTGAATGTTTCAGTAAATGACTTGTCTAGCATGTAAATGTTCCATTAAACAAACGTTTCCATTTATAACTGTTTTAGCATTTAGTATGTGTAACTGTTTCAGTTTGGGGTTTTCAGTATACATTTGTGTGCACTTTTATGTACACACAAGCACCCACACCCACAAGAATGCAAATATACACACAATTAAGTGTACTTGGGGAAGTATGCATGCGTGTGTGTAGGACACAGAATACAAGCAAATAATATCAATATCCACCGGCTGATTACCTTACTTTAGAATGATCAATTTATATATTCAAATTAAGTCTACATCATTCTTTATTTTATATATATATTTATATATATTCATATATCATGTAACGTACATATCGTGACACAAGAATGAAATAAAACTTAAACCCACTCTCGGAGAAAGATAAGCTGAGATACAGAGTAAAACCGTATATTTCGACCACTAAATGTGGTCCTTTTCAGCAGTTACAATGTAACTGCTGAAGAGGACCACAGTTAGTGGTCGAAATATACGGTTTTACTCTGTATCTCAGCTTATCTTTCTCCGAGAGTGGGTTTAAGATTTATATTTATATATCTTTAGGTAGGTACACTACGTCTCTCCCGACCATGATGCAAACCCTACAGTCAATTAAATTTTCCATTGTTTGGTTTTATTACAGACGACAGCCTATTTATAGAACAGCTTCACTTTCTGCCTCGTTACACTCCAGCTCAACTTTTCCAGAATCTACCACTTTCGAGTCGTTGACCTACTCCATACCGCTTTTTTCATCAGAAAACCATCCAGATTCTTTCAAATCTTTAATCCTTGTTAATGTAAATGAAAGACAAATGCAACAATTAAGAATAAGGAGGGTATTTTAGTTCAGTAAAAGCGTTAGAAATGTTATTAAATTCTTCATCCAGATACTCCTCTGAACATATTCTTAAGCCTCGAAGATAAAAACCTATGATAATTCCCATTTTGGTTTTCTTATCCGTAGCAGAGTAAAAATGTACGTAATCATTATTATTTGTCTTTTTTCTAAAAACTTTAAACTTTACATTGTTTCCGTCTCTTATTAAAAGGGTATCAAGATAGGGCAACATGTCGTTAGTTTCATATTCTGCTGTAAACTTGATACTATCATCTACAAGATTTAACTGATTTAAAATCCTACTCAAATCTAACCTGCGAGGAGCTATTATAAGTACATCGTCGACGTATCTAAGCCAAACTAAGTCTCTAGGGACAATGTTGCTAAAACTGGTATTTTCTAAATGTTCTAGAAACAAGTTCTCCAGCACTGGGCTTAGTGGTGAACCCATTGGTAAACCTGCTGATAATTATTACAGACAGACAGCAGGTTTACCAATGGGTTCACCACTAAGCCCAGTGCTGGAGAACTTGTTTCTAGAACATTTAGAAAATGCCAGTTTTAGCAACATTGTCCCTAGAGACTTAGTTTGGCTTAGATACGTCGACGATGTACTTATAATAGCCCATTGCGCAATGGGCTAAGTCACTGCCGCTTTGTCACGTCCGAGCGGAGTTCGAGTCCTCGGCTCGATCACGTTTCAATTTCCAACATATCTTTCTTCGAGGTCCTCGTCAGTCTCGACTACGATGGTATGGAATTAAAAGTAATTTGTGGTTTAAAAGATGTTAATATATATATATGTATATATATATATATATATATATAAATATATATATACAGTATATATATATATATACATATATATATGTATATGTGTATATATATATAATATATATATATATACATATATGTATATGTATACATATATATATATATATTTATATATTTATATATATATATATATATATTTATATATGTATATATATATATAATATTTATATATGTTTATACATATATATACCTACAAGGCAAGGGAACACACTAGTTCAGTTCAACTAGAACCCAGGAAATAAAACTCAATTGCTAGTTGGTGCAAACGATACAACTACGTAGATACCGTAATTGTATTTGGCTCAAACAATATATCTATAGTACCTAATCTGAGGAAAGCTCATTTCAGGTGAAAAACTTATGGATAAGATGTAGGAAGTATTTCACAATATAATTTCTGATAATATTCATATTCACATTATATTTGAAAAAATACATCATCTTAATCACTACAGTTAAACGTGGCATCATAAGAAAAGAAAACAGGCTCATAAGAAATTCAAAGTTTCATAATCCTCAAATGATGGCTCGTTCGTGTGGGTTACAAAAATCTAAGAAATAGAATATTTTGGTGACATCTAGATTACAGAGGGAGAGAGAGAGAGCGAGGGAGAGAGAGAGAGAGAGAGAGAGAGAGAGAGAGAGAGAGAGAGAGAGAGAGAGAGAGAGAGAGAGAGAGAGAGAGAGAGAGAGAGAGAGAGAGAGAGAGAGAGAGAGAGAGAGAGAGAGAGAGAGAGAGAGAGAGAGAGAGAGAGAGAGAGAGAGAGAGAGAGAGAGAGAGAGAGAGAGAGAGAGAGAGAGAGAGAGAGAGAGAGAGAGAGGAATATTGTCACCCACTAAGGAAGAAGTTAATCGAAATAGCTTACAACCCCTTGTCTGACGAGAGGGCGCCACGGTTATGAGTGAAATAGTCTGGTGAGAACCAGAATGAAACAAAAGGTGCTAACCCGTGCGGAGATTTAAGAACGGCCCAACGGGTCAGGTCTAGATTCCATACTCGCTAGTAGATGATATGCCATGCAGGAGTCGTCTACCATGCATGCCATGTCGGTTGTCCATTTCACCAACTTAATTGATCTTAGCCAGAGAATAAATTATTATGAGATAAGCACACAATCAAAGTTTGTCTCCTATATTGAAGAAAAGTCATTTGGATCTGGTGGTAAGTTGTACGGGTGAATTTGTCGTCTTTTTTTGATGTATGTAGTGTAAGCACGTGTTGTAGTATCATGATGGATGGGCTAGTAGGCCCTACTACTAACTAAGCTAAGGCCTACTTTTTATTATTTTAGCCCCCCACTTAACCCTAAATAAAAAAATAAAAACATGAACATGATGAATAATCCTCTCACTAATTCAATCAAATTATTCATACAAATATAATAAATAGGCCTAATTATTATTAGGCCTATAGGCCCTATATTTATTATTATTAATAACTTCCGAAAATACCCGACATTGCCCGAAGTGATAACAACACAAAAACGTGACGTCATCTACTAGCGAGTATGGAATCTAGACCTGACTACGGCAACGGAGGTAATAAGAGAGGGAGAGAAACTATACACAAGTACATTCTTTTATGTCACAATCACCCTTAGATTTAACATGCAGAAAAGAAAGAATGAAACCAATATCCAACTCCTTAATCTCCTGGGGATTTAGTTCTCAAATGAATAAAATCACCTGACGGTAGACAAAAGAATGTAAAAGGAAGCCCCCATCCCCACTCCTACTTCGTTGTCCACGAGGTAAAACCGTAACCATCTTACTGTGCAGTTGTCCTTCGATTGGTACCTGACAGTTGGTTACGGAGCTCACTAACTGGATTACCTGCGGTCTCCCCGGATATAAGGACAGCGACAGCCTCACTGACTTCACTCAGCTTCACACGGAGATCGATCGTATTTCGCGCTCTTCGAGCAACGCAACCCACTCTCATGGTCAACGCCGTCAAAGTCTTCAAAAAGACTGCCCCGAATGGTGGGTAGGCCTTCGTGGACATGCTCTATAACCCTCGTTTAAGAATTTGTATTTTACATACTTTAGATACATCAAATTTGTGTTCAACTACAACATTTTCTTTGTCCTTTCAGGTAAAGTCACCTGCTATCTAAGCCGACGAGACTTCGTCGACCACCTCACCCACATCGCCCCTGTGGACGGTGTGGCGGTGGTCGACGATGCCTACCTCCGAGGACGTAATGTCTTCGCCCAGGTCACCGTCACCTACCGCTATGGCCGCGAGGAGGACGAGGTCATGGGCCTCCACTTCAGCAAGGAGATGGAGCTGGTGAACCAACAGGTTTACCCCAGCAGTGATATCTCTACGCCCACTGAGGTCCAGGACCGCCTCATCAAGAAGCTTGGTGGTAATGCCTTCCCCTTCTCCATCTCCCTCCCCAAGAACGCCCCCAACTCCGTCATCCTTGAGCCTGGCAATGAGGAATCTGTAAGTATTTTCAGTTATTTTTTGGTAAAATTTGTTCATGCAAATCAGTGGTCATATATCATGTTTCCCATTCAATAATTACAAGTTGCATATATAGAACTTCAGTGCATCACTTTTATTAAAAAACAAAAGACTTATCCCTTCGGAATCATATGAATATGATTGGCACACAATTCTATGATGAAGACTTTAAACCAACATGCCTATAATATCACCTTATACAATTTCACCCAAGAAGACCCAAGAAGATACCAATATACTCAGCAGATTACTCACACATGTATCAGAACTTGTGCAACTGGTACTCCACAACGCTACTTTCATAATCAACAGATACAACATTAAATTTCCCATCATAAACCAAGAAAAAATAATTCTCAAAGTAAACAAGAAAAGCACTTGTACACCTACACTCAAGTCACCACGCACCACTGAAACAAAGCCAAAACACATTGGGTCTGCCAAGAGACTACATATGCCCCAGATATAGTCATCATACAGAAAACACTAAGTATGTTATCTCACATTCCCGAACACTAACCCAAATCTGACATTACTATTAAATATCTTCCATGAGCGAACTATGATTCAGCGTGGTGGCCGTGGTTGTATTCCTGAGAGCCGCGGTTTTTCTTTAAGAGAGATCCGAGGCAACGTATTGTTTAATTGATATGTGTCTTCGACAGAGCCAGCCCCTTGGTGTGATCTACGACCTCCGCCTCTACGTTGCCGACAAGAAGGAGGAGCGCCCCCACAAGCGCAACTCTGTCGCCTTCGCCGTCCGCAAGGTGCAGTTCGCTTCCCTCGAGTCGACCAAGCGCCAGCCCCAGACCCTTGTCAGCAAGAGCTTCACCCTGTCCCCAGGAAAGCTCAACCTGGAAGTGTCTCTGGCTAAGGATGTCTACTACCATGGCCAGCAGATCGAGGCCACTCTCTCCATCAACAACGCTTCCAAGAAGACCGTTAAGGGCCTGAGGTGCCAGGTTGTTCAGCACGTCGAGTGCACCATGAACAACCAGCAGTTCAGCCGTGTGGTTGCATGCCTGGAATCTCGCGAGGGTTGCCCCATCACCCCTGGAAGCAACCTGAACAAGACTTTCAGCATGACACCTCTTGCCTCCTCCAACAAGGGCAAGTTCGGCATCGCTCTCGACGGTAAGGTCAAGGATCAGGACTCCAACCTGGCTTCCTCCACCATCGTTGCTCCTGGCAAGAACGCTAATGACGCCCTGGGAATCGTTGTATCGTATTCTCTCCGTGTGAAGCTGAACTGCGGCGCCATTGCCGGAGAACTTGCTGCCGACCTTCCCTTCAAGCTGGCACACCCTGTCGCCGGCAACGAAGGCAAGGTCAGCGAGGAGGGCATTGTCTTCGAGGACTTCGCCCGCCTCCGCCGCGGTCAATCCGTCAACGAAGGCATTTAAGACGTTGTAACTTCAGGACTGCAGTGTCTTATCACCGACTTGAACCTCCCGACACGGAAGGGACATTTGCTTTGCAAACTCGGGACACATCAAGTTCGTGAAGCACATGCACCCTTCCCAAAAGTTATCTCTTAAATTGGCTTATTGACTGATTGGACCTTTTTTCTCAATTTCTTTTGACCAAATGTAACTTCGCTGTAACATTTTTTCACAAATTAATCTAATTAAAGATTGAATTAAATTCCATATGTGTTTTGACACTCCTTAATGATCTAATTTTTGTATTGGTCACAAACGACATTAAACATTTTGAATATGATTTCTTAGCGACGACGAAAACCTCCTTTCGTCCTTATATATGGCAGAGTACTGGTTAGAAAGCTTGAGAATACCCATAAGAAGATTAACAACCTCCTTGATGCTGTCGACTTTAATATATATATATATATATATATATATATATATATATATATATATATATATATATACATATATATATATATATAGTGTCAAGATGGTCATGATCTCAGATACCACGTGACTTCCCGTGTACAATGAATGTAGCTTAAGATAGTAGTCGATTTTCCATATTTTTTCCAGACATCCGTACTGCTTGATTTCCCGCAGTTATTAGTGTAAATATGAAACTTGACACAGGAAAACCACAACAAACTTGTCATCTGTGTTATGTGAACAATATGAATGAAGCCTTGTGGGCATGATTCCCTCAAACAGTTGTTCAGTTTGCAGTATGACTGTGGGTCAAGGACTCTCCAGTAATGAATAGTCCCTCCTTCAGGAAAGAGGCAGAGTTTTGAGAAATATAGTAAGCTTTTACTTCTGTAGGTAAACCCGCTGGCCGAGAGGGTTAGGGCGTCGTTACTTGCAGCGAAGGTCGAAGGAACGGTGGTTTCAATCCTCCCACCGGCGAGGCAAGTTCATTAGATTCCACGCTGCAAAGTCCTCTATAAGGGACACCGTCCTAGCCCCCCCAACCCCATAGGAGGGAGTTTGTGACGTTAACCCATATCATCATCAGGTAAATCCATTTTGGATAAGGAACCTAGAAACTATGAAAGGTTAACCAAGAATATAAATGAACACCGGAGAAACGTTTTCTTAAGAATTTGGTACGTGGGGTGCAAGAAGTAGCGATTCTACATGGGGGAGGGGACAGTGGGGACATGCCCCACCTCCCTAAGATCTTAGACGGTCTCCTGGGTGGAGACCTTATTATTTTGTTCGTAAATAAAAACGTTTACTTATTTTTTTCTTAACGGAAAAATCTTTTCTACGTTGTACAATATTTCTTGAACAGAAACGACAGGCCACAATGTGAATGGAGCCACGTTTGGAGGTAACCACTTTCTGTCAGTTCTTGCGTAATGCAAATATAAGAAAGTCTAGTGACATGCTATGGTGTGTATGTGTACGTTTGATACGCTGACTTGTCTCTGTGAGACTATGGTTACTCGAAGGCACTTCACCTTTCAGGCAGAATGCATGAATATAACTATTGATGTATGATATACAATTGTTACATATTCTATGAGAGTAATATGTCAATGATAAGTTCCCGAACATCAGTCAATGTAAAATATTTTTTTAGAATTGCACACCTACGCAATATAACAATAGAAAAGTAAATAATAATTTTGTAAACATCAACATAGTATCCGTTATTCTTGGCAGAAATCAATAACAGAAAAAGCTACTAAAAGCCATACACAAACAAATGTAGCCGCTTCGATTGCTTGAGACGGCATCTTTGTTTTGGTGATGCGGAGGTCGAATAAAGTAAAATATGATAAATTCGTCTACTCTAACCTACCCTACCTATCTAACCTAACCTGCATTTAGTAACGCGGTACCTGTAATTCTAAAGGTCATCAGGGTCATCGTTGTCTTCTTCGACCTCCAAATCTGTCAAAACAAAGATGGCATCTAAAGGAGTCGTGCGACTTTGTTTGATTTCCTCCAAGAAAAATATCTATTACATTAATGTAAATTTACATAATTCATATTTAATTTTCTAATGCTATATCGCGTGGGTGCGCACTTCTAAAAAAGAAAAAATACCAAACTAACTATGTATGAGTTAAGTTGGGTTCCTCACTCTCGAGCGCTGTTTGATGAAAAAAGTGGAGCTGAAATTTTAGAATAAAAAAATCTAATATTTTTTCAGACAACGATTGCATTATATCATAAGCAATTATAGATAAATTTGGTATCCTGCAGAGGGGTACTTGCGCATATCGATGCAGACTTAGTTTATTAATTGCAAGTTTTCTCGGAAATTCTTCGAAAATTTGATAAGGCATCACAGCAACTACAAAACAAACAATCGGAGTTAAAAAAAAAGCGACACGAAATATATCAAGAAAATCCCGATAGCTCGGTGAATATACCGTGCTGGAAACGGAAAACGGTCACAGACTCGGCCAAAGTCACGTGCATATGAAGTGTGCGGTCGATTGCAAGATCTAAGAATATAAGGTCTAACCACTTCCGACCGAATTTCGAGGGAGTTGGCGCAGCGGGCCCGTGAACGTCACCTGGCTGCTCAAAGTGGGGTTAGCGGGTCCTATAGCTGTCAGTTGAAGCTGGTCCGTCGTTCAAAAATGACGTTGCCTTCGCTCGCACTGCTCCACGCAATTAGTTATATTCTGACAAATATTATATAAAATATATATAAAATATTATAGTTCCTGTCTATATATATGAATATATAATATATATGATAATATATATATATATATATATATATACATATAATATATAAAATATTATAGTTCCTGTCTTCCTTGGCGTTTCACAGTTTTCTTCAGTGTATCACAAAGAGAAAATGGACTCAGCCAAATGACGTCAGAAGCTGCGCAAAAGAATGTAAACGGTCTGACCTGTATATTTAGACCTTGGTAATGTTAGTAAGTTTGTGGACGACACTAAAATAGGACGCCTAATTAGCTCATGAGATGATGCAGAGAGCAGGATGATCTTAACAAATTGTTCACATGGTCGGTGAAATGGCAATTGAACTTCAATATCTCTAATTGTAGCGTGTTAAATGTAGGGCTACACAACCCCGAAAATATATACAGCTTAGATAACACGCTTTTAGAGTGGGAGTTCTAGTGAGTCCGGACCTTAAAACCAGGAAACAGTGCATTAGCGCCAGGAATAAAGCTAACAGAGCATTAGGCAAGATCTAAGAATATAAGGTCTAACCACTTCCGACCGAATTTCGAGGGAGTTGGCGCAGCGAGCCCGTGAACGTCACCTGGCTGTTCAAAGTGGGGTTAGCGGGTCCTACAGCTGTCAGTTGAAGTTGGTCCGTCGTACGAAAATGACGTCGCCTTCGCTCGCACCGCTCCAATCAATTAGTTATATTCTGACAAATATTATATAAAATATATATATAAATATATATAAAATATTATAGTTCCTGTCTATATATATGAATATATAATATATATGATATATAATATATATATATATATATATATATATATATATATAATATATAAAATATTATAGTTCCTGTCTTCCTTGGCGTTTCACAGTTTTCTTCAGTGTATCACAAAGAGAAAATGGACGCATCCAAACTACGTCAGAAGCTGCGCAGAACTGATACAGCGGTTAGACCTGTTTACTTAGACCTTGGTCGATTGGACCGACGTTTCGCGAAGATTCCCAAGCAATTTCTTGTGGCATTTCAGCCCTTTGTACTGGAGGACAGTCATTCTTGTCTTAAGAAGATTTAAAGATTTTTACAATTGCATACCTAGTCAATGAAAATTATTTAAAACAGGAGATACTTTTTGTGGAGAAATTACTTTAAGAGCGTGACCAGCCTATATCAATCGTGCAGTCACTATAATTTATACGTCCACATAAGACTGCATTTCAATGTTTGCACAAGTTAGTGTTGATAACTTTATTCATTCTAATTACCATAATCTTATGCGAGAAAGAAATTTGAAAAATGAAGTCAGTAATATATATATATATATATATATATATATATATATATATACATATATATACATATATATATATATACTATATACATGTATATATGTATATATATATTCATATATATGATATATATATATATATATATACATGTATATATATATATATATATATACATAATATATATATATATATATGATACATACATATATATATATATATATATATATATATATATATATATATATACATATATACAGTAGAAGCCCGATTTAACGAACTAATTCAGCCAAGGACCAGTCCGCTAAATTGAATTTTCGTTAAATTGAGCGAGTGAGCGTTGGTGTAACAGTGTTGCCAGAGTGGATTATAAAAATGATACGTACCTAAAAATTCCCTAGTGTACACACACACACATACAGTATATATATTATTGTAAGTGAATTATAGGCAGCACAATCGTGAATTGCAAACGAACAGCAACGTGGAGTAATTTGTTGCAACATTGTGTGTGTGTGTGTGTGTGTGTGTGTGTGTGTGTGTGTGTGTGTGTGTGTGTGTGTGTGTATCGTGTAACAATGATATGAGCTGTCTGTGAATATCATATATATATATATATATATATATATATATATATATTTATCTATATACCTCCAAAGTACTAAATTATAAATTTTTCCTTGACTCCACCACCACAATCTGGTAACATCTGGTAACATTGGACTCTGAGACACGCATGTGGCCAGTTGACGGAAAATGCTCAACTTAGCTTACCGTTCCCGCTAAATTGAGCTATTTCCGTAGACGCGCGTCTGGCCAGCTAGCGGAAAATTGTCAACTTAGCGGACCATTTCCGCTAAGTTGAGCATTTTCGTTATTGCTATTTGCAGTTCGCTAATTTGAGCTTCCGCTAAATTGAGATTCGTTAAATCGGGCTTCTACTGTATATATGTATATATATTTGTACACACACACACACACACACACACACACACACACACACATGTATATATATATATATATTATATATATATATATATATATATATATATATATATATATATATTGCAAAAAAAAAATAAACGTGACTAAATGATCATGCAGAAACCACAGGGAAACTAAAGTTCGGAATACTAAAGGTTTTCGTCTATTACGACATCTTCTAGATGTAATAGACAAAAACATTTAGCATTCCGAACTTTAATTTCCCTGTGGATTCTGCATTATATATATATATATATATATATATATATATATATATATGTATATGTGTGTGTGTGTGTGTATGTGTGTGTGTGTGTGTATATATATATTTATATATATATATATATATATATATATATATATATATATATATATATATGAACAGTGACAGGATGAGTGACATTACGCCACTATCGCTGAGGGAATTGATTTTGATAGTTTTGTTGACGAATTGCATGTTGCAAGATGATTGAAGGCATGAGTCAATCCTTTAGATGTCTAGCGTGCACACGCGCGCACGCACGCATATGGAGTGAGAGAGAACTCCGAAGTCTTCAGGCAACTCTCAAGGGACCTCCATTGTGCTCGGATCTGACTCCTGAGGGTTCCTCCATGGTCATCGGGTCGTCCTCATGGCGAAGTTGGTAGACACTTCGACTCCAATCCAGCGGGTTTTCAAACCTCGATTCGAAACTCAATCGCGACGATCAATGAAAATCTAATTTCAGTAACTCTAACACAAGCACGCGTAGCCGCAGCGCAGAGATCAGATCCTCTTTGGAAACGTGCCATATACTTCCTCGAATCTGCAGACACTCTGACACAGAAAAATTTCCTTCCAATCCCGATAATTACACCTTAGTTGATGACATATTGTATTACAAAACAACACTAATGAACAAACATGAACCCAACCGGTCATTGTTCCAGCTTGATTCCATTGTTCCACATTGATGCTTGTTACTCTTGTGCAACTCACAAAGGTCATATCAGAGGCCATGTTCCCATTCTGACTTACCCTACCCCTTGTAAACCACTCGACACAGTCGCTGTTGATCTCCTAAAGTTACCACTTACACATAGCGGAAACCAATACTTCTTTGTCTGTGTCGACCATTTTTCACGATTCTGTATTCTTTCCCCCCACCAGACAAGACAGCACAACACGTAGCAAAGACTTTTATTGGCAAACTCATATACCCCTTCACTACACTCAAAACTTTGGTTTCTGACAATGGGACTGAATTCAACAATGAGATTCTTTCGCACATTTGTAATTATTTTCAAATAAAAGATGCAACACTAAAGCTTATCACCCTATTTCAAATGGCTTAGTTGAACGCCAGAGTAGAAAGATTCTCATTGTTCTTCGACACCTTGCTTCTGATCTTCACTCTTCTTGGGATGAACATGTACCCAAGATTCAAGCTTGCATAATAGTTCCATTAACAGGTCAATATCGGAATCACCTCAATTTGTCCTCTTTGGTTCGAACAAAAGGCACCCATATGACCTTCTTTCAGATTTACCTCTCATTTACAATTTCAATGATTACGTGAAGGTCAAAGGAACAAAAATCAATAAAATTTTCAAAAGAATCCATAATACTATTCATCTAACTAAGGACGAAATTGTCCATCTGCATAACAAATCAGCCAGAGCTTCTACTTTTGAAATTGAAAACATTGTTTACACCCTCAACCACACCCCCACCTCGAAGCGCTCCCCTAAATTCTCTGGAACCTATCGTATCATTGGGCATGAGTGAAAGAACAAAGTCAAAGCACTCAGTACATATCAAAAGAGTCTCCCGTGGCCTCGACATAGAGGCTGTCCCTTCACAATCTCACACTACCCCTGCAATAGAGGACCAGCCCCAATCCTTTCCATCAAAATCTCCTATCACCCTTCCCCACTACAGTCTTCGAAATCGAGCGACAACTTCATATGAGTATATTTTGCCTAGGTGAACGAGAATAATATCTACTTCCACATGCTAATACAATTAGGCAAATTTCATTTTTATCATGAGTATTTCCCGATACCACCATTGTTCCAATATTATGTGTATATATCTTCATACCAAAATTCTGCAAAGGGTATTACTTTTTATCTTCCCTGAACATTAACTTCACTGTGGTCAGTCGGTGGTAGCTCAGCCGAGCATCTGTTGCAAGATGATTGAAGGCAAGAGTCAATCATTTAGATGTCTAGCGTGTACACGCTTGCACGCACGCATGTGGAGTGAGAGAGAACTCCGACGTCTTCAAAGAACTCTCAAGGGACCCTCCATTGTGCTCGGATCTGACTCCCAAGGGACCCTCCATTGTCATCGGACCTGACAGTGGCCAGAGGAGCCAGGCGCTTCGGACCACACCCAAACACCTGACCGAACAATAGACACATCTCCGTCCAACATTGCCAACCTCCAGTTCAACATATGCCAACACTTTATTTCTTTATCAGCATACAGCCAACACATATGTCTTTTATGTTCTCTATAGTTCTGTATAGTTCCATTTTACAAGGGAAAAGGGGACAAGTGTGAGTAGTAGTTTTAGAGATATTAGCTTGGGTATTTTTTCTGTATTCTCCGCTTTTTTTTTTTTTTTTTTTTTTTTTTTTTTTTTTTTAGTTTTGTTTTTTTTTTTGTATTATCCTGTTTTTTTTTTTTTTTTTTTTTTTTTTTTTTTTTTTTTCAGCAGTCTGGGTGATTATTGTCGAAGTCTAATAGTAGGTCTGTGTTTGTGTTTCCTGCAAACACTGGTCCTGGGGTTGTCTCTTTCCCGTGCTGTCATGACGTCTAGGAATGGTAAAAGTCTATTCACCTCTAATTCTATGGAACTGGAAGTAATTGGACAGCCACCATAGTATCTCCTTTCTCGCGGTGTCTAATTATTAAAACATATGCTCCATCGCTCATCAGACTTTCGCGCTGACTTCCTTAGTCAAATCCTTTTCTTTTTTACCGCCTCCAAACTACATTTCACTCCAGTCTGCTCTCTCACTTAATTTGTTTTCTTCTTGTCTTTCAGTGTTAGTCCTAGCATTGATCTTTCCATTCTCCTCTGTGTACTCTAGTTTTGTATCCATCGCCCTCATAGATTTCCAAGTTTCACATTCTTAGATAATAACTGGCATAATACATTAGTTGTAACTTTTGCGTTTCAGACATATAGGTGGAGAGCCTCTCATGATGTTTCTATGTTTGCCAAAAATTACCAGCTAATTGTGATACGCAATTTTATTTCATTTTCATTATATTTAGCAGTATTAGCATCTAGTCTAAATGATTGTAATCTTTAACTTTTTTAATTCAACATTTCATTGTTCCACATTTAACATCTTATGGGAAATGTTATATTTAGTATTCTTTCAGAATGAATAGACATAAATCCCCTTCTTTCGAAAGGCAAGGGTTTGAGCGATGCATTTCTATAGTTAGGTTGAGGACGACACAAACAAGATTAACGGCGGTCGTGCTGAGTATAAAAGCCAGTACAACCTCGACGGCTTCACTCAGCTTCACACGGAGATCGATCGTATTTCGCGCTCTTCGAGCAACACAACTCACTCTCATGGTCAACGCCGTCAAAGTCTTCAAAAAGACTGCCCCGAATGGTGCGTGGACTTTCATGGATCCTCTATACAACTCTTGCTTTTAAAAATACATATATCTTATACATTGTGCATCGTAAAAATTCATCTTCAACTACATTTCTCTCGTCCTTTCAGGTAAAGTCACCTGCTATCTAAGCCGACGAGACTTCGTCGACCACCTTAACCACATCGCCCCTGTGGACGGTGTGGTGGTGGTCGACGATGCCTACCTCCGAGGACGTAATGTCTTCGCCCAGGTCACCGTCACCTACCGCTATGGCCGCGAGGAGGACGAGGTCATGGGCCTTCACTTCAGCAAGGAGATGGAGCTGGTGAACCAACAGGTTTACCCCAGCACAGATGTCTCCACGCCGACTGATGCCCAAGACCGCCTCATCAAGAAGCTTGGTGGTAACGCCATCCCCTTCTCCATCTCCCTCCCCAAGAACGCCCCCAACTCCGTCATCCTTGAGCCCGGCAATGAAGAATCTGTAAGTTGTATTTTCAGTCAATCGATTTTTCAGTACAAGACATTGGTCATTTATCTTATTTTTCATACAATCATTTGGTATAAAACTTTGATATTCGCCTTCGACAGAGCCAGCCCCTTGGTGTGATCTACGACCTCCGCCTCTACGTTGCCGACAAGAAGGAGGAGCGCCCCCACAAGCGCAACTCTGTCGCCTTCGCCGTCCGCAAGGTGCAGTTCGCTTCCCTCGAGTCGACCAAGCGCCAGCCCCAGACCCTTGTCAGCAAGAGCTTCACCCTGTCCCCAGGAAAGCTCAACCTGGAAGTGTCTCTGGCTAAGGATGTCTACTACCATGGCCAGCAGATCGACGCCACTCTCTCCATCAACAACGCATCCAAGAAGACCGTTAAGGGCCTGAGGTGCCAGGTTGTTCAGCACGTCGAGTGCACCATGAACAACCAGCAGTTCAGCCGTGTGGTTGCATGCCTGGAATCTCGCGAGGGTTGCCCCATCACCCCTGGAAGCAACCTGAACAAGACTTTCACCATGACACCTCTTGCCTCCACCAACAAGGGCAAGTTCGGCATCGCTCTCGACGGTAAGGTCAAGGATCAGGACTCCAACCTGGCTTCCTCCACCATGGTCGCCCCCGGCAAGAACGCCAATGACGCCCTGGGAATCGTCGTTTCTTATTCTCTCCGTGTGAAGCTGAACTGTGGCGCCATTGCTGGCGAACTTGCTGCCGACCTTCCCTTCAAGCTGGTGCACCCCGTTGCCCAGGAAGAAGGCAAGGCCAACGAGGAGGTCGTTTTTGAAGACTTCGCCCGCCTCCGCCGTGGCCAGTCCGTCAACGAAGGCGTCTAAGGCAATGTAACCTGTAGGTTGCAATGTCTACAACGACAAACATTTTTTGACGAGGAAGGGACATTTGTTTAGCAAGATTGTGAATCAAGATTGTAGAGCACATGCCTCTTTCCCCGATAATTTTCTTTAGTTCTGATTGGCTTGTTTTCTGATTTGTTACGTTTTTCTTTTGTTTACTTTATTTATTTCTAGATTGGATTTTATTCACTTTTCTTTTACCCATTTGAGTTAATTATATTTCTTTTATAAATAAATCAAATCAAAATCAAGTACAACATTTTCTTCTCCAAGACCCTCACTCATGTCACTCACAAACAAGATGCAACGATTGAATGTAGATACTGTACTGCTGTATATTTGAGTCAAAATTTCCTTGAATGCTATGTTCTTCTTCCTCGTCCTTTGTAGTTCTAGAAAATCTACTTATCATCTGATTTCATCTTAAATTTTATTTTCTCAAGATTTGCTTGACTGTTGTGTGAACTCCACAAATACTCGAATTAGATATGAAGTTAAAAGATGGCACTTTTTTAATACTAAGCTAATGCAACTTTATATTTATTCTCTCATTATTGCGATTTTATAATCTGATCAAATGAGATAACTACGCATACATATAGACGGTGTTCACCCAACTACAATATTTTAAAATTAGTTGGGAAATATTTGGACCACAATTCTTGTCTTCCTTCATAATGGTATATTATTTATAGTATAATAATAATAATGATAATGATAATAATAATAATAATAATAATAATAATAATAATAATAATAATAATAATAATAATAATAATAATAATAATAATAATAATAATAATAATAATAATAATAATAATAATAATAATAATAATAATAATAATAATAATAATAATAATAATGATGATGATGATAATAATAATAATAATGAGTAACTGAGTAAAGAAAGTAAACATTAAAATAAGAAATGTCACATGCAATGTAAACGCTATGAAATAAAGGAAGCCAGTAGACAGATGGTTTGTGGCGTTCACCATTTAGCAAGTACACTTTATAGTTAAAGTCAAGTGGTTGGCAGGGATCTACAGATAGTCTTTGCAACTTCTTCCTTCCCTTTAATTGAGATAGTGGTCCAAATCCGTTTGCCCAGAACTGGAGTAAAGCCATTAATAAATAGACACATAATCACCATGGTATGCCAGGGTAAATGGTTAAATGAAAGAGTAATATATAGCCTGAGCATTTAGATGTATTCTTATTACATCTAAAAACAATAATAACTTCTTATTCTTATCAGCTCCCTTCACGTACCCCACCTTTCCAGTACCCTGCCATTGGTCTATGCCACACTTAACCCTCCTCCAGAACCATAACTGCTGTCTCCGGTTTCCTTTCCATGTTTTTACTAATCGTTCATTCCTTGCAATCATACAACATCACCGACCACACACGTGTTTCCAGTACTCCTTTTCTACATTTCACAGACATTTGACTATTTCTCAATAGGTGTTGAGAAATATGCTACATTCCCAAATTAATCATCTTGAAGTCATCTTATACTGATTCAGACAACAAACCGTAATCAAAGCTTACACAGTCCCTGGTAAGTTAAGGATAAAGAAATATTAAGAAAAAAAAAAAAAAAAAAAAAAAGCCCGGCACGACTGGAGTTGTACTAGATCAGGGGTTCTCAAAGTGGTCGATATCGACCCCCAGGGGTCGATGAGACCATCCAAGGGGTCGACAAATAGCCAAGGGGTCGAAAGGGGGTCAGTAGATTGCTAGGGGGTCGATATCGACCCCCAGGGTGAGATGAAACCATTCAAGGGGTCAAAAGGGGGTCAGTAGATTGCCAGGGGGTCGAGAGGGTCAGTAAATTACTATGGGGTCTTTAAAATTAAATGGTTAGCATGAAATGATCCTGTTCTCTTCCCGTACTGAAAGAGTGAGAATAATCAACCAACCAATATCTAAATTTAAAGACAACCACATCGTGAATGAACATCAAGATGACGAGCTTGTGTAATATTATTGGCTTGAATATTACTTATAGTAATATAATAAAGAATATATAATATCACTCTTAAAGCTATTGGTAAATTATGATTATTTATGTATATGTGAAAGTGTCTGTCTCATTATTGGAACGCCGTCGCCTTGATAAATATTGCCATTTAGCCCTTTTATAACGGATCAAAATGATGATAATAACACTATTGATAACTAAAATTATAATAATAATAATAATGATAATAATAATAATAATAGTAATAATAATAATAATAATAATAATAATAATAATAATAATAATAATAATAATAATAATAATAATAATAATGATGATGATGAATGATAATAATAATAATGATGATGATGATGATGATGATGATGATGATGATGATGATGATGATGATGATGATGATGATAATAATAAAAATAATAATAATAATAATAATAATAATAATAATAATAATAATAATAATAATAATAATAATAATAATAATAATAATAATAATAATAATAATAATAATATCAACAACAACAATAATAATAATAATAATAATAATAATAATAATAATAATAATAATAATAATAATAATAATAATAATAATAATAATAATAATAATAATAATAATAATAATAATAATAATAATAATAATAATAATAATAATAATAATAATAATAATAATAATAATAATAATAATAATAATAATAATAATAATAATAATAATAATAATAATAATAATAATAATAATAATAATAATAATAATAATAATAATAATAATAATAATAATAATAATAATAATAATAATAATAATAATAATAATAATAATGATAATAATGATAATGATAACAACTACAATGATGATAATAATATTACTAACATTAGTAACAATAACAACAACAATAATAATAATAAACTGACATAATTCGTGAATTAATAGTTTGGGGGTCTATAGAAAATCTTAAGATTTACTAGGGGGTCGATGAGCTGAAAAGTTTGGGAACCCCTGTACTAGAATGATGTTACAAGTCTTTAAACACAATTAAAAAAGAAAATGAGAAACTAGAAAACTGGTGGCCGGCATAACTAACCTACCGTAGGTTACAAAGGATTGCAAAGGCGGAGCATGCCGACAGGAGACCTTTTGGTCCATATCTAGGTCGGATGCGAAAGAAATCGTAATAATGATAAATAAATAAATAGATAAATGAATAAATGAAAACTATATTAATTTAAATGATAAATGAAATACATAAATAAATGCATAGGTATAGTTAAATAATAAACAAACAGGTAAATAGTAAATAATAATAAATTGACATATAACTAATAATAAATGAGAATCAAACAAATAATAATATACAGACAAATGATAAGAAAACAAATAAACAAATAATATAAGATAAATGATAGTCATTACAGTATCTTGCTTAGGTGTTTATCTAAATTATTCTTAAAGCTTCGAACCGAGCTACATTGCACTGCCTCTGCAAGAAGTTTATTCCATTCATTAACTACACGATTGGCGAAGTTGTTTCTACTCAGTTCCAAATTAAATATATTTCCAGACAGTTTGAGACCATTGTTTCTTGTCTGATTCTCATTGGGTGTGAGAATTTTGTCACTTTTTATGTCAATTCCCTTTAGAAATTTAAAGACCTGTATCAAGTCACCTTGGAGTCTACGCTTTTTTAAGGAAAACAGATTCATATGTTTTAGTCGATTTTCGTATGATTTATTTTTGATATTTGGAATCAGTTTTTCCAATCTGTCAATGTTTTTAATGAGATTCGGTGACCATACGGAAACAGTATATTCCAAATGAGGACGAACTAACGATTTACATAGCTTGTTAATGAGTGATGGATTTTGAAGTCAAAAGATCGCGCAAACAGTCCTAGAATCTTATTTGCTTTCTCAGAGACTGAAATGCACTGGTTGGATGATTTGAAATCGGTACTGATAATTACGCCGAGATCCTTTTCAGTATCCATTTTTGTTAACGAATTTCCAAATAACATGTAATCGTACTTACTGTTATTTTTACCTATGTGCATTACCTTGCATTTACTTGTGTTGAATTTCATTAGCCACTTTTCAGATTATTGCTATAATTGAATATATTGAAAATTGCTATCTTGAATATCTAATTGGTTTTGATCATTTGCTATTCCGCACTGTTTTGTATCATCAGCAAATTTGGAAACAGTAGGTCCGTGGTCTATATAATTTATATATACTATGAATAGAAGTGGCCCAAAAACGAAACCCTGAGGAACTCCACTCGTAACATGTAACATTTTTCCATCCAGAAGTTTTTCCATTTAAAACAACTCTCTATTTTCGATCATTCAACCAATTACTAGTCCAACTTAATAGGTTACCACTTATTCCGTGTGAGACTAATTTAGTAAGTAGTCTTTCGTGGGGGACGGTATCAAAAGCTTTTGGAGAAAACCTTATTTTGGAGAAAATAAGGCTATGAGAAAATATCGAACACCACTAAGAAGGGGAGTGCATTAACAAAACTTTAATTGAAATCCTTCTTGACCCACGCCATTGAATTCCATAATACATAAGAACATAAGAATGGAGGAGAGTGCAAAAGACTACAAGGCCACATTACCACCTGGCATCCCCATAGAAAAGTTGTCAAACCATCTCTTAAAACAACCAATTGTTTCAGCGCTGTGATTCAATTTGAATTACGATATTAACCCCTTCGCAACCGAGGGATGCCACGGAAATTAATAAAATAAACAAGTGCGAGTAAGAAAGGGTTAAGTGTGATGGGCTGTGACCACTTAATTACCGAGTGGATGCCTTGGGTGAGACAGAAATTAATAAAATTGCTTGGCACCAACCAGATTAACAGGAAAAGTGTCACTTTGTTATCTGTCTCCCGTGTACTATAGTTAAAAAAAATCAGGAACCACTTCCACCTTTTCTGTTATAACATTCTCAAATAAATGTCTGTCCTCTCCTGTTTGTTCCTTATCTCATTTTCCCCAAAGCTTCAACCATTTTTTTCTTGCTTTCTTTCTCTGCTGCATCACTTTTCACCCAGATATTCAGGAATTTGTCAACACATGCTAGTTTCAAAGATCTATACATTGGTTTATTCATCGTGCTTTGTGATTTGAATTATATTTCCATTGGTCTTGCACCTCCTTGTACATACTTACACAACCTAAATACTTATACTATTTCTTCATTTACGACTGCCTGATTGACCACTATAGTTTGCATGCTCGCGCTTGTGTGTGTGTGTGATTCACCATGGTCTTAGATCACATGTTGTACTCATGATCAACAGATATTACCCTCCCGGAAGAGAGTTCAGAGTTCATATATGACCGATCTATGGGTAATGCTGTGACCTTACACGCACACCCCCACAACTCCCCGCCCACGAGAGTTGGAGTAACGACTCGCAGCACAGCGACACTGAAATTATTTCAGCCCTGGTCGGAATTCGAACTCGGACCGCCGCAGTGGCGACCGCGATTGCTACAACTGTGTCATTGAGTGTGCGCGCGCGCGCGCGCGTGTGTGTGTGTGTATGTGTGTGTGTGTGTGTGTGTGTGTATTTACCTAGTTGTATTTTACGGGAAGGGGAGCTATGCTTGTGGTGTCCCGTCTTAATATCTCGTTTTATCTAGACTGTTTTTAAATTCGTGTATCGTTTTTACACACACCACATTCTCATCTAACCTGTTCCAAACGTCTATTATCCTGTGGGGAAAGCTGTTCTTTTTCAGGTCTTTTCTATAATTGTCTTTCTTGATTTTCTTTCCATGTCCTCTTGTATCTCTACTATTCCATTTTATTAGATCCTCTCTATCAATAGTTTCTATGCCTTTCAAGATTCTATGAATAGTTATCAAGTCTCCTCTCTCTCTTCTTTGCTCTAATGTCTGTAGCTCAAGTTTTGTCAGTCATTCCTCATATGATAGTTCAGAGAGCGTTGGTGCCAATTTCGTAATTGGTCTTTGTATTCTTTCAAGTTTTGTTTTACGTTTTTTTTTTTTTACTTGGTGACCACGTCGTCGCTGCACGTCTGTTCTCGTTTTTTTTTCTAGCTTTGATTCTTTTTGTTTTCTCTTCCACTCATCCCTCTTTATTCATCTCTCTTTTTATCCATACCTGTTTGTACTGATCACTTTCTGCTAGCTTTCCTGTTTTTGATAAGACATTCTCTGCTGTCATTTGTGACCTGAATTTAACCTTAAATGGTCTGGTCTTGTCTATACTGTATTTCCCAAGTCTATGTATTTCTTCAATTTCTTTCCATATTTCCTGTTTATCTTCTTGAAATATTTTTAGTACCTTGTTCCCTTTTTTTCTCCTCTTTTACTCTTGTAGTCCTATTTGGATTCTGTTTTTCTTCCATTCCTAACATAATTATATATTTTTTCTGCTAAATCTCTTACTATACTCT
>NC_134782.1:73844322-73846822 GCF_046742065.1 Oratosquilla oratoria | reverse complement strand
CCTCAGACCGAGGCTAGCAAGAGCTTCCTACTGTCTCAAGGAAAGCTCATCGTGGAAGCTTTTCTTTCTCGGGAAGTGTACTACCATGGTCAGCAAGTCAGGGCTACCCTCGAGATCAGCAACGAGTCCAACAGGACTGTCAAGAGCATCAAGTGCCACATCATACAACACATCGAGTGCACCATGACGAAGCAAGACTTCAACCGCATTGTGGCCTGCCGGGTGACCCGCGACGGGTGTCCCGTCTACCCGGGGAATCACCTGAAGCTAACCGTTCCTCTGACACCTCGTGCGGCTTACAAAAGGGGTAAGTTCGGAGTCGCCCTCGACGGCCAGGTCAGGGATCGAGACTCGCACTTGGCTTCCTCCACCTTAGCGGCGCCTGGCAAGTCCATCAACAACGCCCTGGGTGTGATAATATCGTATTCTTTCTGCGTGACTCTGACCTGCGGCACCATTGCTGGAGAGCTTGCCGTCGACCTGCCTTTCAAGTTAGTGCACCCTGTGGTCACCAACGAAGTGAAGTCCAGAGAACACCAAGTCATTTTCGAGGAATTCGCCCGCCTCCGACGCGGTAAATCTCTCAACGACGATTTCTGAAGGTCCTCTGCCAGACTTTAGCGGCTTATTTCTGACGCTAAAGAAATTTCTTCCTGAACCTGAAAATAGCGGTTCAATGGAGTAGACACATGTCTCATTCGAGACTTTATTTGAATTGGTTTGCCACAAAATTAATTCATTTTCTTTTGTTGTTTCAAATGGTTTCACATCCATATGGTCATATGATTAAATAAATTATCTAATCTGAATCTTTGTTTTTTCTTCCCGAACATAACTTATTTTCATCATTAAATATTCTACAGCAGAAATAGTCCTCCAAATTTGTTTTATTAGGGAAAAAATATTGCAAGCGTCAAAGAATAGCAACTTAAGTCTATTTAAGCACTCCGAGTACTGTCTACACAATCAATGTTCTGAATTACCCCAATAAATTTCGAAACAACAAAATGCAGTAGCTAAGAAAACAAAGCCCTGTTTCAAGAATGAAAAATGAGAATAAATGTAACCAGCACTGACACAAAACAGCTATTTCTATAAGAAGCTGCGATTTGAATAACTGCTTATGATCTAGATCTCCCCCTCCCCACACACACATAATCGCCTCAATCTTCACGGCTGAATTTTTCGTTATCCCCACTACTTTCGAATATAAATAACGATGTGCCCTACAAGCAATCTCCACACTAAATTCCTGGTACCCATTGGTCCACAAAATCCATTCATGGATCATCCCACTTCAAATCTGTGGTCCTTCTGCTGGGGGCTATTTCATATAGGCATCCCTGGCAACAAAGAAGCTGACATGGCACCTCGAAAGGCGGCACCCACCCCTCTTAATGCTCTCACTTCACTGCCAGTAATAGACTAGTATCCGAAGCCGTACACAGTAGCCTTACAGCCTCTGAGCGGTAGGTTCGAGTCCTACACGCGACGGTCATAAAAATGATCTGATTGATGTCCCTGTCCACTAGCAAATTTCTCACATACATACATACACACACACACACACACACACACACACACACACACACACACACACACACACACACACACATATATATATATATAAATATATATATATATATATATATATATATATTAGTGAATTTAGGGAGCAGGTTCTCTTCAATACATTTCTTATTAAATAACACAGCAAACTGGGCGTTAGTTATCTTCTTATTGAGACTTTCTACTCTTCTAATAACTTTTCTCTCTAAAGGAGGGAGAAGGTATACAATATTTCCAAACGAGTCCATGATTGGGTAGGAAAACTAACATTATACGACGTTTCGCCTATGCATTAGGCATCTTCTGGTAATTTATTCAGAAATAAATACATACTTATATAATACAAAGATAGGTACATTAGGAGAGATCTAGGACTGTGACAATTCATCCTTTCCAGCCCGCTACTCGTGACCCATACAACTCTAGGGTCCCGCACATGTTTTGTTGTATATTAATAAGTGGCATATAGTTTCTTATCATCACTGCCTCCATGCATTTTAATTTTGTTGTATTACCATTCCTGGCGATTATTATTGTGTTCGTGTTAAGGTGTTCTCTTGATATGTTGTTCTTGTGGGTTTTCGTCATGTGTGATTTTATTGCCCCGTTCTGCATGTGATACGTGAGTCTCTGTGAAAGTGTTTGTGTTGTGTACCCGATATACTCGTCTGTACAAAGCGCACCGTCTTTGTTGAAATTACAAGTATACTTGTACACGACATTACTCTGTTTTAATTTGTCCTTTTGTGCTGCCAAATTATTCTTCATGATAAGAGATGATGTTCTGGGGTTCCTGTAATAAATTATCAAATTAAGCTTATCTCCTTCTTTTGTAGGTGTACAATTCTTTTTTATTATTTCTTTCAGGACCTTTTCATCTTTTTTATAGCCTGAAGACATTGTGTTCTGGTAGTAAAGGTTAATGTTATTG
>NC_134782.1:73836822-73839322 GCF_046742065.1 Oratosquilla oratoria | reverse complement strand
ATAAACTTCTTTCTGATCTAACGTTTCTGTCCGACTCTTGGTTACCTTTTGGGTATTTTGGTGCTGTGCTGAACATATCAATAGTAACTGATAGAATTAAGCACGATTTTTTTTAATTTCCAAACTAAATTCTTAGGGTATCTCTCTCTCTCTCTCTCTCTCTCTCTCTCTCTCTCTCTCTCTCTCTCTCTCTCTCTCTCTCTCTCTCTCTCTCTCTCTCTCTCTACATATGTATGTATATATATATATATATATATACATATATATATATATATATATATATACATATATATATATATATATATTTACCTCTGCTCTTTCATCTCTTACTTTCCTTCTGACCTCCCTATAACTGCAGCTGTAGACAATCACTGGTCTTCCTTCATGGCTACAGCTTTCAGGGGGATTACAGTAGGCGACCCCATGAGACTATCCATAGCGGGAGCGCTTTACACAAGGATGAAAACCGCAAGGAAGGGCGCCAGAAACCTTTCTACTCGACTTTTGCAACGAAGTGGGCGCAATGACGTTATCTGCAACACATTCAGCATGTGGAGGCGTTGCTAACTGTGCCCCTCGAGTCAACTTCAACATATACCCTCCAGCAGTCATGGTTTCTCGCATTCCTCCACGCAAAAGACGTGACCCACAAGACTACATCCTCCCTATTGCTATACCTAATTCATTAAACAAATATTTGTTAAGTAAGGGAAATATATGTATTTTCACCTATCTGGTGGTTCAAAGGAACAGACTTCATGATGACGGAAAGAATCAGTGAAGGCTAAAGAATACACACACACACACACACACACACACACACACACACACACACACACACACACACACACACACACACACACACACACACACACACACACACACACACACACACACACACACACACACACACACACATATATATATATATATATACATATATACATATATATATGATATACACATACATGTATATGTATATACAGTATATATATATATATATATATATATATTTATATATACATACAAATATATATACATATATTTATATATATATGTATATATATATATATATATATATATATATATGTGTGTGTGTGTGTGTGTGTGTGTGTGTGTGTGTGTGTGTGTGTGTGTGTGTGTGTGTGTGTGTGTGTGTGTGTGTGTGTGTGTGTGTGTGTGTGTGTGTGTGTGTGTGTGTGTGTGTGTGTGTGTGTGTGTGTGTGTGTGTGTGTGTGTGTGTGTGTGTGTGTTTACCTAGTTGTATTTTACGGGAAGGGGAGCTATGTTCGTGTTATCCCGTCATTATATCTCGTTTTATCTAGACTGTTTTTAAATTCGTGTATCGTTTTTGCACACACCACATTCTCATCTAACTTGTTCCAAACGTCTATTACCCTGTGGCGAAAGCTGTTTTTTTCAGATCTCTTCTGTAACTGTCTTTCTTGATTTTCTTTCCGTGTCCTCTTGTATCTCTACTATCCCATTTTATTAGATCCTCTCTATCAATAGTTTCTATGCCTTTCATAATTCTATGAAAGTTATCAAGTCTCCTCTCTCTCTTCTTTGCTCTAATGTCTGTAGCTCAAGTTTTGCTAGTCTCTCTTCATATGATAGTTCTGAGTGTTTGTGCCAATTTCGTAATTGCTCTTTGTATTCTTTCAAGTTTTGTTATACATTTTTTTGTACTTGGTGACCACGTCATCGATGCGTACTCCAATTTTGGTCTTATCAAAGTGATTAGTATTTTCTTCACCATTTCTTCGTCCAGGTATGTAAATGCCACTTTGATTGTTCTTATTAAATTATACGTTTCTCCAAAAATTTTGTTTATATGTTTCTCAGGGGACATATTATTCATAATAATGACTCCCAGGTCCTTCTCATTTTCTACTTTTTTAATTTCTTCCTCGCCCAGTTTATATAATCCCACTATTCTGTTTTTGCTTCTTCCAAATTCCATTATACTACACTTCTTTATATTGAATTCCATCTCCCACTTCCTACTCCATTCCCATACTTTATTGAGATCACTCTGCAGTGACTCACAATCTTCTACAGTGTTCACTTTTTTCAACAATTTTGCATCGTCTGCAAAGAAGCTCATATAACTTTCAATTCCTTTATCCATATCATTAATATATATAGCAAACATTATTGGGGCCAGTACTGTTCCTTTTGGAGCTCCACTAATCACTTCATCCCAATTAGAGTGTTTGTATCTTATCACCACTCTCATTTTCCTTTCATGCAAGAAGTCTTCCATCCACTTCAGCAGTTTGCCCTGTATTCCTCCTGCAGTTTCTAATTTCTTTAGCAATTTCTTATTTGGCACGTTATCAAAAGCTTTTTTCAGGTCTAGAAATGCACAATCATCCCATTCATCTCTTTCTTGTATTACATCTATTAGCCTTGAATAGAAACACATTAAGTTTGTGACGCATGATCGTCCTTGTCTAAATCCAAATTGCCTTGGATTCAGTACGTTTTTTTTTTTTTT
>NC_134782.1:73826822-73831822 GCF_046742065.1 Oratosquilla oratoria | reverse complement strand
CCAAATCAGGCTCGCCCAAAGTGGCTCGACAAAGAAACTGAAAAAAGTATTGCTAAAAAGAGACAGGCTTATAAGAAATATAAGTGCTCGGGTGCATCTAATGACTATGAAAGTTATGTATCAATACAGAGAGATTTAAAAAAGACAATAAGAAAAAGAAAACGACAATACGAAATGAACATCGCTGAGAAATCCAAAGAGAATCCCAAAGAATTCTATAGTTACATTAGAGATAAAAAGGTTGTTAGGAATCACATTGGTCCACTATTATCTGCTGACGGTCAACTTGAATATTCAAATGAAGGAATGTGTAATATCTTAAACAATTATTTTAGCTCGGTATTCGTAAACGAAACACCTCAAAGTGAATTCCAAACTGAAACCTGTGAAAAGTCTGGGGTAAACTTACTCACTACGGTAAATATAACAAAAGAAAAAATTAAAAGGTATATAGAGAAACTCAAAGTTAATAAAACATCAGGGCCTGACGGTTGGCATCCAAGAATCTTAAAGGAAATGAAAAATGAGATTGTTGTTCCATTAGAAATTATTTTCAAGAAATCCATCATATCCGGAGATGTCCCAAGAGAATGGAAGCTAGCTAACGTTACCCCCATATTCAAAAAAGGTGACAAAAAGAAACCAAATAACTATAGGCCTATAAGTTTGACTTCAATCGTAGAAAAAATAATGGAAACTATCATCAGAGATGCTCTCAAACATCATTTAGAAAGTAACCGTTTGATAAATAATAGCCAGCATGGTTTCAGACGGAAACGTTCTTGCGTGACTAACTTACTCGAATTCTACAACACAGTTATCTCGAATTATGACAAAAGAAACAATATAGATTTAATTATATCTAGACTTTGCAAAAGCTTTTGATACCGTCCCCCACGAAAGACTACTTACTAAATTAGCTTTGCATGGAATAAGTGGTAGCCTATTAGGTTGGACTAGTAATTGGTTGAATGGTCGAAAACAGAGAGTTGTTTTAAATGGAAAAACTTCTGGATGGAAAAATGTTGCAAGTGGAGTTCCTCAGGGTTCCGTTCTTGGACCACTTCTATTCATAGTATATATAAATGATATAGACCATGGACTAAAATCTACTGTTTCCAAATTTGCTGATGATACAAAACTGTGCGGAGTGGCAAATGATCACTCAAAGCAATTAGATATTCAAGAGGATTTGGATAAATTGCGGCGGTGGTCTGAGGGGTGGCTGGTGAAATTTAACACAGGTGAATGCAAGGTGGTGCACATGGGTGAAAGTGGCAGTGAGTGCGATTGCAAGTTGTTTGGAGGTTCGTTGGCAGGAGTGGATGATGAAAGGGATCTCGGCGTAGTTATCAGTGGCGACCTCAAGTCATCCAAGCGGTGTGTTTCGGCCTCTGAGAGGGCAAGTAGGATTCTGGGACTGATTGCGCGATCTTTTGATTTCAAGAGTCCATCACTCATTAACAAGCTATATAAATCGTTGGTTCGTCCACGTTTGGAGTGTGCTGTTTCCGTGTGGTCACCGAATCTCATTGGAGACGTTGACAGACTGGAGGGGGTACGGCGGCGAGGCACGGAGCTGATTCCAAATATCAAAAATAAATCATACGAAAATCGACTGAAACACGTGAATCTGTTTTCCCTAAGAAAGCGTGGACTCAGAGGTGACTTGATACAGGCCTTTTAAGATTTTAAAGGGAATTGACAACATCGAAAGTGACCAAGTTTTCACATTGAATGGGAATCAGGCAAGAAACGGTGGTCTCGAACTGTCCGGAAATGGATTCAGTTTGGGGGTGGGTAGAAACAACTTTGCCAACCGTGTAGTTAATGAATGGAATAAACTTCCTGCACAGGTAGTGCAATGTAGTTCAGTTCGAAGCTTTAAGAATCATTTAGATAAATACCTAAGTAAGATGCTGTAATGATTATAATTTATTCTATATTATTTGTTTTTGTTTTGTTATCATTTGTCTGTCTGATTTTCATTTATTATTAGTTATATGTCAATTTATTATTATCTACTATTTGCCTGTTTGTTTATTATTTAACTATACCTATGCATTTATTTATGTATTTTATTTGTTATTTACATTATTATAGTTTTTATGTATTGTTTTATTATTGATATGATTTTTTTTTCGCATCCGACCTAGATATGGACCAAAAGGTCTCCTGTCGGTATGCTCCGCCTTTGTAATCCTTTGTAATCCTTTGTATGTGTGTGAGTGTGTGTGTGTGTGTGTGTGTGTGTGTGTGTGTGTGTGTGTGTGTGTGTGTGTGTGTGTGTGTGTGTGTGTGTGTGTGTGTGTGTGTGTGTGTGTGTGTGTGTGTTTGTGTGTGTGTAAATACTTTATAAATATATATATGACAAGGAATGTCACATGTATCAACCCACAAATAAAATTAGCCATAATTATATACTACAAAAACACAACCATCTCTAGCCTGTTCATGAAGAATAACCTGACAAAAGATAACAACACCCTAAAGCAAGCGAATGTGGTATACAAATACTCCTGCTCCGAAGAAGGTTGTAAACTTCTACCTAACATGAATTATATTGGTGTTACCACTACTTCACTTAGCCGAAGGCTCACAATGCATGCCCGCGATGGTAGCATACGGAAACACATGACTCACTATCACAGCAGAAATCCAACAAGACAAGACCTAGTTAACAATACCAAAATACTCAAACACTGTAACAATCACAAAAAACTACACATCCTGGAGAAAGTCTACATTTCACAACACACACCAATCATCAACATACAGACAAACACATTAGGCACCTTACTCCTAAACAAAGAATCCGTCACACCAGGACAAAATTCCACTCGACAATATGACACATAACATCAACGGATACCTTGTCCAGCTCGCCCCCCCCCCCCCAGTCATTATGGTCTGACTCGAACCTCTCCTAATTCCACCTCACTGGAACCATAAAGTCTTGTCATCTTGTAATCCCTTAGCATAATTGACATGGACCTTTTCCTGTCGTTTTATCTGCCTGATTGTATTTTTATAATTAGTGTCAATATACCATGGATCTCGGTAGACTTGTGTTTAATCTACCCCTGGACTATAAGAAACATATATGAATGAAAAAAACAACAACAACAACAACAACTAAGAAGATAGTTGAAACTGACTTATCATTGGTCTTTAACAAGACATGTCTACAAGAAAATTTACTGCCAAAATATACTAATATACTAGTATATATATATATATATATATATATATATATATATATATATATACATCAACCACAATTCACTTTAATTCTAAGCCACCAACATAGAGAAGCTCGAGGAGGCATACATGCAGAAATTCGGTAAAGTCAGTATCACTTGTCACGTGCTAGTGGGGGTTCGATTCTTTGGCTGTACCACGTTTCAATGTCTGCATGTATGCCTCCTCGAGCTTCTCGATGTTGATGGTTTAGAATTAAAGTGAATTGTGGTTGATAGATATAAATCTGTTCACTGGGACCCATTCAGTGTTGTATATATATATATATATATATATATATATATATATATATATATATATATATATGCTAATAAGAACACGGGTACGTGTGTTCACTTATGCAAAGTAGACACTTGGAAAAAGAAACTAACGAAGCAGAGCCCTTTCGTATATTACATCTTCAATGCACTGAAGATGTAATATACGAAAGCGCTCTGCTTCGTTAGTTTCTTTTTCCAAGTGGTCTACTTTGCATATATATATATATATATATATATATATATATATATATATATGTATATATATATACATAAATATATATATATATACACACATATATAAAAATATATATATATATATATATATATTTATTTATCAACCACAATTCACTTTAATTCTAAGCCACCAAGACCGACAAGCTCGAGGAGGCATACATGTAGAAAATCGGTAAAGTCAGTATCACTTGTCACGTGCTAGTGGAGGTACGATTCTTTGTACCACGATTTCAATGTCTGCATGTATGCCTCCTCGAGCTTCTCGATGTTGATGGCTTAGAATTAAAGTGAATTGTGTTTGATAAATGTAAATATGTTCACTGGGACCCATTCAGGGTTGTATATATATATATATATGTTGGTACATTGTGACAAGTTGATGAAGGTGGAAAAAGAAGTCACGGGTCTAGTTCCGAGTTACTGAGTTTATTCCTGACCTCTGAAGAAGCATAGAGCGAAACCGGTCAGGAATAAACTCAGTAACTCGGAACTAGACCCGTGACTTCTTTTTCCACCTTCATCATATATATATATATATATACATATATATATACATATATATATATATATATATATATATATGATATATATATATATACATATATATATATGTATGTATATATAGTATATGTATATATACACACACACATATACACATATTTATATGTACACACACACACACACACACACTCACACACACACACACGCGCACACACACACATGCATATATATATATGTATAATATATATATATATATATATATATATATATATATATATGTGTGTGTGTGTGTGTGTGTGTGTGTGTGTGTGTGTGTGTGTGTGTGTGTAAATATATATATATATAAAATATATATATATATATATATATATTTATCAACCACAATTCACTTTAATTCTAAGCCACCAAGACCGACAAGCTCGAGGAGGCATACATGTAGAAAATCGGTAAAGTCAGTATCACTTGTCACGTGCTAGTGGAGGTACGATTCTTTGACTGTACCACGATTTCAATGTCTGCATGTATGCCTCCTCGAGCTTCTCGATGTTGATGGCTTAGAATTAAAGTGAATTGTGTTTGATAAATGTAAATATGTTCACTGGGACCCATTCAGGGTTGTATATATATATATATATATATATATATATATATATATATATATATATCTATATATATATATATATATGATATATATATATACATATATATATATGTATGTATATATAGTATATGTATATATACACA
>NC_134782.1:73811822-73816822 GCF_046742065.1 Oratosquilla oratoria | reverse complement strand
AAATCTTGCCAGACTAATATTTATACATCGTGCAACAGATAATTCTTTCTAGCGGAAAGGTAAAATTGGAAAAATCTCCAATATTCGAAAATAGAAAATTTGAAATGTAGAAAATAAAGGATGTTGTGGAGTTTCTAAACAAGTTTTCATTCCGATTAACGAAGATTTAAGATATTTTTTATTCCCAACAGAGAGAAATATCTAACCACTTCAAATGGAGCACTTTTTTACTTTGTAAGATAAGATTATTGTAAAAGAAATATAAAAAAGGAAATATTAACAGTTATTCAACATAGACAACAGCGCATTTCTTCACAAAGAGATCTATAAGAGAACCAGAGAACCGTTGTCAGCTGCTGTGGGACTAAAGGTTCCCAATTGATTAAACTGGAGGTAACATTTATCATTACACTGGCCCAGAGCAGGCGACTGAAGACGATATGTTGTGAAACTTTCGTTCAAAAGTGGGAGCCCTGTCGCCCTACAAAAGAGACTCTTTTTCTTGGGTACCACAACATTGTGAGGCTTCTTGGATCTGGAACGTCAGGACATACAAGGAAGATGATGTGTCAGCACCCACGTATGCACCCACCCAAGGTGGGCGGCGGTTCTTTTCTTCAGCAACCCACGAAGGTGCTTATTCAGCCCAGGGTTGCTATTTAGGTGCAGTGGGAGGCAAAAGTCATGGTGCTCCTCCTGAATTGAACTGTGTATTCAAGTGTGTCGTTCACGGTGACTAAGTTGGGGAGAGGGGAGTAAGGGGGCTGAGGTCCCCATCTCTCTCTCTCTCTAGTTATCTACCTCTCCCCGCCCTTTATCTCACACTCTTTCTCTCTGTCTCTCCACCGCCCCTCTCCCACTCTCTCTGTATCTATTTCTCCCCCCCTCTCTCTCTCTCTCTCTCTCTCTCTAGTTATCTACCTCTCCCCGCCCTTTATCCCACACTCTTTCTCTCTCTCTCTCTCTGTCTCTTCCCCGCCCCTCTCCCACTCTCTCTGTATCTATTTCTTCCTCTCCCCCTCTCTCTCTGTCTATCTATCCCCCGCCCTCTATTCCTCTCTCTCCTACGCCATGCTTTGAGTCAACCACCCCCTTACAAGGGGTGAAAACGGAAGCTGATATACATATGTACATATAAACAAACACATTTTTATTGAAACGTTTTTCTATGCATTAGTTGTCTTCCACTTCTTTTCTTGAAAACAAATTACAGCATTACAGAAGAAACCCAGATTTTTATATTTGTATATTTGGCTAAACCATGGAATGGCAACATGGCTTTTGTCGTCTTCTGTGCACCAGAAATCATACTATTTACCTTTCTTCAGCTTCTACTTGTTGTGGTATCCTGTATCTTTGAGAGGACTTGCAACATTATTTACCTTTCTCTCTTCTGCTTCTTATACTTATTATGGTATCCACAATTAATGAAAATAAGATTTTTTGAACAGATAACTGAACTTATCCATCCTCCATATTATATATATATATATATATATGTGTGTGTGTGTGTGTGTATATAAAAGATCAACAATAGGTACCACCTTGTAGAGTTCTTGCGAGATATTCATCTCCTCGCTGCCCTTTTTTAAAACCTACCAACACCCCCTCCTTCAAAATCTACATCAACTTCGACTATTTCCCCATTTTTTTGAGAAAAGTAAAGCTAAAGAGAGACAAATGCCCCCTTCCTTCTATTTATCTGTGACATAGACCCACGCTGATCCAATGGATACAACAATCTAACGTTTCTAGCCAGAGAGACCCATGTCAATGCTTGAGGATCGTTGTCGTAGATCAGTACCAATACATTGTATGCTTTGATTTTTTGTGGGAAAAGAATACATTTACATTCATATGTTAAAAGATTAAGACAAGGTATTACCAAACCTCTATCAAGCACGTCTTACTGAGTTTATGCGATTTAATTTCCATGCTATCAACGAACCTTATGAACCATTACAGACTTTATTAAACGTTCAAAAGCCTGATTAGCTTCTGATTATCAATTCTATCTTGTTTTATATTCTATCTTATCTATTGATTTATTTATATATCTATTTACATATTCACCTAATTATTAATTCATTTATCCATGTTATTTATGCGTTCAGCCACCTATTCGTTTATCTATTTACTTATCTATTATCGTTATTATTCCATTTATTATTATCATTACTTTGGACTACCAAAGATAGGTAGGCACGTAGAAAAACAACGTCCTGGTGATCGTGATTAAAGTTACAAAAGGATGGAATGTAGGATTAAAAGAGAAGGGTTAATCAAGCATATTCTTTAACCAATCTTGGCCGCGAGGCTTAATACAAATTTGAATTTCCCATTAAAAACTAACCTATCTAACTTGCGCTTTAACAGTTCGAGATCGATCCTTACCCGGGCTCGTGAGCTTACGCTGTTTACTGGGGAGGTTCCTGTCGTGGCTGGGCGCCACGGTGGTGGGAGACTGATGGTCGGGGGCACGTCGTGGAGACTGTTCGAACCCTCGCCCCGACAACTGTTCACTGGGTATCGTCACTACCGTGGACACCGTCTCCTCCTGCGTTCATGTATGAACAGTTCCGGATCATCGAGAAGGTTAAGGTCCGAGCAGGTACCAGCCCCGCGAACCATGAAAAATAAATAAATAAATAAATAAATAAATAAATAAAACAGTTCGAGTACCATACCTTCAAGTCTTTTCTTCCATCTCGAACAAATGTTTTTTTTTTTTTTTTTCTTTTTTTTTAACCAATAAAGGGAGGGAAGAGTTGTCTTTTTTTAACTTCTACAACCATTGATTTCAGAAAAAAGGGTGCTCGTTCAGTGGAAGGGGGGGAGGGATTTAATTAATATATTGCACTTGATCAGTAACAGCGTGTGGTACTTCCAAGTTACGTGGCTTAGTTTGATGAATTATTCAACCTCTCGTCTGTAACAGGTTAAACAAAAGTCACGATTAAGTTGACGGACGATGCAAAACTACTGAGGGAAATGGTAAGAAACTGCTTGGCACTACAGGAGGGCCTAAATGCGTTCTATGACAGGTGAGACCGCCATTCAAGTAAATAAATGCAGGATGATAGAAACGGAGAAATTAAACAAAATGATAATATTAATTGAGGCCCTTAGGTTTTGTAGTGCGTCCACCACACAAATGAATAAAATCGCCCACAATCAAATGGAAGCAGATCCGAATCTGACCCATGACACAAGAACCATGCATATGCACGAGTAATATTTCATTATTGATCATTTGGCATAATACTTCTATATGTATATATAAAGCACTTCTCTCATATTTTTTCTAATTTACAAAACTCGCATTCACCCTAAAACAACAAAAGATATGTTAACATATTTTTGGTATCCTATGGATCAGATCCAAGTGCCCTCGTGAGTATGTTACGTGGGTGTAGAAAGGGTGAGAGTTAACTGCGCGAGTTGGTCAGCCCCGCCGTCAGTGACGTCATGAGTTCGAGGATTTGAGCGAGGTTGATGAGGTCGGCCTCGACGAGGTTCTCCTCCACCCCCGCAGTGCCACGCCAGGCAATCCCTCCTTAAACCTACCTGAGCTTAACCTCCTTCAACACAAAGACTCACTTCGCAAATATTATGATCGCGAATTTTGTGATCGCGATTTTTTTTTTCAACGTAAGGGGGGTGGGGGTTGTCTGTGGAGTGGGTGTCTGTTCTTTAAAACTCCCTTCAAACTGGCGAAAGCCTCATCTAACTCCTAAAGTATTAAAAAAATCTATGGAAGAAAATTCATGAAGCACATCACTGTGTTGAAGAATTTGAGGGGTTTGTATCTTTTCTAATTACAGGAGTTGAACCCCTTTTAAGGTGGTTGGATCCTTTGTAGAGAATTTGGATCCTACAGGAAGAATCCAACCCAATAACAGGGATTAAACCCCATCAAAAAAGATCTTACCCCAATGAGAAATATTCAATTCCATTTTTAGAATCCGATCCCCTTAAGAAGTTTCTATTGGATTGTAAAGTTATACATAGTGTCCCTCCATCGTAAGCTCTTCCCAGCTGACTCTCAGGCTCGTTTCACACGTATCGACTTTTCACGCGTCCATAGACACCCATATTTATTTGAGAGCACGACGTCGTGTCGTGGACGGCGCACGGCGAAAAGTCGATATGTGTGAAACGGGCTTTACTGGTATGAAAGTGAGCGTTTCGAGTCTACTGAAACACTCGTGAAAACGTCACTGCGGAAGAGTCAATTAATTCTAAAATCCTCAAAAGTAAATCTAACATGTGCAGCTGATTCCACTTCTAAGTACTAGTGTCTGGTGTCTTTAAGAAAGCTGTCGAAATCAACTGTCTTTGCGTACGAACGATTCTCTCAAACCACCGTCGCACATTTCATAAATTTTGTTTTTGTTAGTGCCGGGCGATTTTTTTTTTTAGTTGTGTGTAGAATGTGGGATTGGGGGGGTCGTATTGAGGGTGATTTCAGTTAACCCTTTCACTACGACGAGGTACTTTATTCTATGCAATTTCATCTATTTATGTAACGTTATTTATCTATTTATTTATTTAGCTATTTTATTTATTTCTTCTAACACCTGATGCTCGACACCGAAAATGTCTTTCCTGAGTCACGGTGGCTGTATATGTGCTGTGTCTTGCTGCATTGCTTGTGACCCAGGGCAATGAACGAGATGCAGGGATGCCCGGTCATCCAGGAGGAGCCAAGAAAAGAGAGAGGGAGGGAGGAGTGGTGAATGGGAGAGGAGTGGGTGGGGGTGAAATGGGTAGGAATGGAATTATGCCTTTTAATATTAGCTACCTCCCTTATAGGGGGGAAAAATCCCTTGGAATATGTATGTATGTATGTATGTATGTATGTATGTATGTATGTATGTATGTATGTATGTATGTATGTATGTATGTATGTATGTATGTATGTATGAGTCACGGTGGCAGGCAGCCAAAACTGCCGACGTGATCTTTGTGACAGGGAAGGTACAAAATAATGAAGAAAA
>NC_134782.1:73796822-73806822 GCF_046742065.1 Oratosquilla oratoria | reverse complement strand
TGATTAAGGTTTCATCCTCATCAGGCGCCAACGGCGAGGTCACCAACTCCCTCCACTCAAGTCACCAGCTGACGACGTCACCAGCTGACGACGTCACCAGCTGACGACGTCACCAGCTGGCCAAGAGAGAATCCCATGTCCATAGAGCTGAGTTGATGGAGGAAGGTGGGGGGGGGGGGTTCGACGAAGCGAGTGCGTTCTTCCGGGTGTAGATGACTTGCAGATGACTTACAAATAAACAAAGACGAGTTGCGTGCCACTCTCCATCGACTATGAAAACATGAGAAGCAACCATCTGCCGGAAGTCTCAGCCATCTCCTTGAAATCTTTGTATTTCTTTGGTAATATCCTACGCTTTTATCAGACAATATCGCGTCGGAGAGCTAGAGCTATGCAGGCAACAAAGGAGAGATTTAAGGAGAAATTTAATGAGGGATAGTAGAAATTAACAGCGATCACCATTTTATCTTAAGTGGAAATAAGTATATATATATATATATATATATATATATATATATATATATATATATATATATATGTATATATATATATATATATATATATATATATATATATATATATATATATATGCGTGACTCTGGTCCGCGGGGATGTCACTAAAGCCCCAGTCACACCAAGCTTACGACCTGTTTCCGAACACCTTCGACCGAAAACCAATCGATCGGTCGGCGACACAAGACCTATGCAAGGAATTGAAATGGAAAAAAGTTGATGTGTTTGATAAGATGAAAATCTATGTACTGGGGACTATCCAGAGTGTGTTGTAATATATCTATTTATCTGTCTTATTACCGACTACCAGAGACTTCCAAAGACTACCTGTAACTGGCCGGCGACCACCTGGTCGGAAACAGGTCGTAAGCTTGGTGTGATTGGGCCCTAAAATTTTTGAAATACTGAATGCATGTAACATATGCACGCAATACCCCATACGGCTCTTCAAAAACAATTACAAAGATAAACAGGTCACAGTGGTCATACAGGAGGAAGGTCACGGAAACCTCATCTAACCTACACACACCTAATCCATGTTCAGAGAAAATTATATTGTTTTTGTTTTTTCTTCCCCTGAAGTTCTTTGTGGACCATGATAACACGTCGACATATAATTTCTCAATATAACACTCCTTTAAGAGCACATATTACTCACAATACGGACACACAAGCACACAGTTGTTATCTGGGTGTTGATTCCTCGGTAGGGTTGATATCCCAATACCTGTAAGGCAGGGATACCAATTACGCACTATCTCCCAAAACTGTTCGTCTGATGTTTCATATATATTGTCACGAACGAAATCTTCCAGGTACTTATGCGAGCAAATGTACTTCATCAGGGATTACGTGCTAGTTTGCGGACTATCTGCATTGCGTTCAAGTTTTATAAGTTCATGCAACTCGCCATTAGCGGTCGTAACAACATAACCATCTCATTCCACCAGGTCATTACGTTGTGCATGGTTTCAAATACGATTCCGAAACGCTGCCAAAAAGAAAGAAAAAAATGCAGCGGGGTCAATAAAGTTTCCAATCATTAGGGAACCTGTGTACATTCTCTTAATAGGCCAACAGAGAGAGAGAGAGAGAGAGAGAGAGAGAGAGAGAGAGAGAGAGAGAGAGAGAGAGAGAGAGAGAGAGAGAGAGAGAGAGAGAGAGAGAGAGAGAGAGAGAGAGAGAGAGAGAGAGAGAGAGAGAGAGAGAGAGAGAGAGAGAGAGAGAGAGAGAGAGAGATAAAGAGCACTATGGGGGTGGAGGAGAGGAGGAAAGGCATGGCCTCTGTGCTTCTCGCTTAACCCGAGTATGAAAACAATGCTCTCCCTTATCAAGGAGGTAGTGATTGTTAGTAAGCAATGCTACAAAAATCCTTCGAATTTACTTAATCGAGATGATTTAACCGAGTCACACACATGTGAAGAAAATAGTCTTGCTACAGCCAGAATATAGCAAATCAAGCACCAACCGTTAAGCAAAGTTACACTTTAGTCGACCAGACATCAAACAGTCGCACGAACCCACGTCGGGGGTTCCTTAAGCTGACTAAAATCCTCCATACAAATATATCATGAGGATGAGTCCCAGGTTTTCAAGTCGCCCATGAGTTAGTTGAAACTCATAGAATTTCACAAATCATACAATTGGTGCCAGGTACTACAAACCTCACAAGGCAGCAGTTTATCTTAGTGGAGCTCAACATCGTATGGCTCTACCATGGTAAAGGTTATATGGTGTCATGTGTATGACCTTGAGTTTGGCCTCCCAAGGTCACATGTCTTTATATCATGTGAAAACCTTTGTACGCCTTTCTATGTGTTGATATTAGTAAACACATCATGTACAACCGTTTTCGAGTCAAGGTCCACTAAAAGTCTGTGGCATTTGACATTTCAAAATCACTCAAAGTCTTGACTTTAAGTAAAGTAGAGAGATTTTACGGACATTACAATCTAAGAAAATATTTTCACTTTTTATCGATGATCTTCACCATAACTTGACCGGATTATTCCAAAATGAAATCAGGTCAAGTTATGGTGAAGGTCAATTTACTTGGCCCTTTCGCCGTAATTAATCACCATCCCACTCCCATGCAGTGAGAAGTGAGAAACCCCTGGTGGGGTAAACCCAGTCAGTTGTCGATGTTTGGGTTGCCTCCCCGCCTGGCCAGGGTTGTCGGGAACCAATACAAGAAGCACGCAGTGAGTCCCGGGAATGGAACTCACGACCACTTCCTCATGAGTTCGACAGGATATCTACTGGGATATCGCGAGGCCCATCCGCCGTAATACTGTTAACAATCGAACAGAAACTCGACCAAAAACTATATATCGATAACGAACGAAGTTCGGGAGCGAGGTAAAAAATGTCAACAATGAGTACTGACAGTTCTACAAAGCTTTGGTTGTTATGGACATATACAGTAGGTAACGTTTTAATACACATCCAAGCACGGCCCTCCCGTTCTCCCTTTCAGGGCGAAGATTAAGAGTTAACAAGATCAAGAGTACCCTACTTTGCGGAAATATCTAGATGCGCAGCCCTGAGACCCGGCACACACAGACAACAAAAATAACCCGAAGGGAGGCCGACCCAGCACAATGCTAACAAGATCAACGGCAGAGGCCACAGATATAAGAGCGGGAGCGTACTCGAGGCCCTTCACTCAGCTTCACACGGAGATCGATCGTATTTCGCGCTCCTCGAGCAACTCAACTCATTTCCATGGTCAACGCCGTCAAAGTCTTCAAAAAGACTGCCCCGAATGGTAAGCGTCTATTTTTTCCAGAAATTATTAAAATTCAATTTTGAAATTAATGGCTACATAGACAATAGCCCCTCGGATTATGTATGATATCTAACATTCCTTGTCTTTTACAGGTAAAGTCACCTGCTATCTAAGCCGACGAGACTTCGTCGACCACCTCACCCACACCAACCCTGTGGACGGTGTGGTGGTGGTCGACGATGCCTACCTCCGAGGACGTAATGTCTTCGCCCAGGTCACCGTCACCTACCGCTATGGGCGCGAGGAGGACGAGGTCATGGGCCTCCACTTCAGCAAGGAGATGGAGCTGGTGAACCAACAGGTTTACCCCAGCACTGAGTCTTGCCAGCCCAATGAGGTGCAGGACCGTCTCCTCAAGAAGCTTGGTGGAAATGCCTATGCCTTCTCCATCTCCCTCCCCAAGAACGCCCCCAACTCCGTCATCCTTGAACCTGGCAATGAAGATTCTGTAAGTATTTGGTCGAGAATATTACGAATGTAGAAAACTATAGACTATAACTTTAAAACTTCACATCTTAATGATAACTTGCACTAAAAGTAGCATATATCTGTTACGCTAAATATACAGTACCAAATGCGGTCATAGCTGAGTTAAAGAATTTAGTTTTATAATGTTCTGCAGACATGTAAAACAGTAGTGCCCTCGGAATAAGAAAGTAAGATCATCACACAAAACCATGCGCGCTAATCATATTTTCCGTTTACTGAAATAATCACTCAAGTGCGGAGTCCCACAAAGAGGTTCTTAGGTTTCACCTCTGGTTTACTCTTGTTCAGGGTTGTCAGCGCTGTTGACCAATTTAATTTATTCTTGTGTTAGGGGAATACAATACTATTTCGTCATTTGTCCTCATGCAGAACAAAGGGCAGTATGGTGGCCTATTCCAGAATGTTTTAAACGTTTTATCATCTGAGGTTCCGAAAATTCCTAACAATCATCGATCATTTATTTTCTCCTGTCGTCAGCAAAAATGCATTCAACTGTGAAGAAATAGTAGACTTATAGAAAAAAAATGAGACGCGTACCTGTGGTAGAAGTCCTTATCTATGTCCTATGGTAACGGCGATATAAAGGAGTAAAAACCATATCAATTTAGGAAATGTAAAAAAGCCAAATTCTACGACATACGGTCTATAGCGTTTATGGATACTAAGCAAACATTATTTTTGGCACATGGGCACATTTAGACGCTAACAACCAAAAATTACTCAAGTTAGACTTTGATAGCAAAGGAAACTCCGACAGAGATGTGAACTTTTGGTTTCCTTTCGCTAGGATATTAAAAGTTTATGTTATCAAAATCCACCTTGTCTAGATTAATAGTGATAATTTGTAAACCATGCCCCAAAACATGAATACAGCCTATTACGGTGACAATTATTTAGCATAATACTCAGGACTTTGATCTTCGTCTTCAACAGAGCCAACCTCTTGGTGTGATCTACGACCTGCGTCTCTACGTGGCCGAAAAGAGGGAGGAGCGCCCCCACAAGCGCAACTCCGTCGCCTTCGCCGTTCGCAGAGTGCAGCACGCTGCCCTCGAGTCGGCTAAGCGCCAGCCCCAGACCCTTGTCAGCAAGAGCTTCACCCTGTCCCCAGGAAAGCTCAACCTGGAAGTGTCTCTGGCTAAGGATGTCTACTACCATGGCCAACAAGTCGACGCCACCCTCTCCATCAACAACGCATCCAAGAAGACTGTCAAGAGCGTTAGGTGCCAGGTTGTTCAGCACGTCGAGTGCACCATGAACAACCAGCAGTTCAGCCGTGTGGTTGCATGCCTGGAGTCCCGCGAGGGTTGCCCCATCACCCCTGGAAGCAACCTGAACAAGACTTTCAGCATGACACCTCTTGCCTCCTCCAACAAGGGCAAGTTCGGCATCGCTCTGGACGGTAAGGTCAAGGATCAAGACTCCAACCTGGCTTCCTCCACCATGGTCGCCCCCGGCAAGAACGCCAACGACGCCCTGGGAATCGTTGTATCGTACTCTCTCCGTGTGAAGCTGAACTGTGGCGCCATTGCCGGCGAATTGTCGGCTGATCTTCCTTTCAAGCTGGTGCACCCCGTTGCCCACGAAGAAGGAAAGGCCGGTGAGGAAGGCATCGTTTTCGAAGACTTTGCTCGCCTCCGACGTGGTCAGTCCGTCAACGAAGGCATCTAAGACACGACGGCCTGAGTAGTCGTACTGTCTTGTCGCCGACGATCAAACCCCGAAGCAGAGGGAATGTTTACTTCATAAGCTCGTAAGATCTCGAGATAGTGGAGAACATGACCCCTCTTGCAGTACCTGTTTTCAAATAATTTCTCTGCTGCTTTTTTGTTAAGGCTTCTTATCTTTTAGTTTCTCTTGTTTCATTGGACTTCTATTTTTATGATTTCATTCTATTCACTTATCACAATTCATTAAATAGCTTTTCGTTTCACTGATGTCTTTTGGAATTTCCTTCAAATAGGCAAACAACAGAATACTCTATGAATGTGAAAAGAGCAAACTAATCGGAAACCAAATGATCTAGATTAAAGTTGATTGTAAAAGTCAACAAATAAAAATGATGAGATGTTCAAATATATTTGATAATTTTGAGTGTTACATGAACTAGTATTTGGTTTTCCGATATCTGCTGGGTCCTCATGAATTTCTTCAAAACCAATAATAACTTAAACCCACTGTATCTATACATAACATACAGAAAAATATCATACAAAAAAGAGGGAGATCGAGTAAGAGGGACAAATAGACAGAGAAAGAGAAGAGAGGACATGTTATAGAGAGAAAATAATTAGCAAACAACATTCTAACTACATAGAGTAAGAGGGACAAATAGACAGAGAAAGAGAAGAGAGGACATATTATAGAGAGAAAATAATTAGCAAACAACATTCTAACTACATAGAGAACACAGTCCATCTTAGGCCCCTTTCACACGGGCGTTTCAGTGATGCGTCAGATTTGTGCACACGCGTTCGAGTTTCATTGACAGATCAGTAGACTCCTGCCGCCACCGCCATGAGTTCCCATGCGAACCTTTCTTCAGCCATCCACCATCTCCTCCAGATGTGTGCCAACTCCCATTACCGCGGACGCAGGCGTCTTTGCTAGCTTGGGCGTTTGGGTCACGTTGTACGCGAAAGGTTCCATTGAATTCCATTGAATGTTAAAACGCCGTGTACGCGAGCGTGCGAACGGAAACGCTCGTGTGAAAGAGCCCTTATAACAGCATCGATGACAAATGGCAGCTCTATCTATATGAGAACCACAAATCACCGACCCTGGTGCTAAACGCGCTATTTCTCTTCCATTTGGTGCACGCATGGATAAAGGACACGGAAGGGTTTCAACAATTTATCAGTTATTAATTTTGTAAATCAAGAGGCGTCAATGATACGCTAATACACACACACACACACAAACACACACACACACACACACACACACACACACACACACACACACACACACACACACACACACACACACACACACACACACACACACACACACACACATATATATATATATGGTCCCCGGATATAATGTCCGGACTCTTCATCACCAACCTATTGAAAGCTCATTTGCCTCCTGACCTCACATACTTTTTTCCAAGTGGTCTACTTTGCATAAGTGAACACACGTACCCGTGTTCTTATTAGCATATACACACACACACACACACACACACACACACACACACACACACATATATATATATATATATATTTATATATATATATATATATATATATATATATATATTTTTTTTTTTCACCTTTCTCGCCAGACGCAAGGTAGGGTATGCCTACCATTGTCCGGCCTCAATAAATCTTCGCCAAAGGTCTCAGTCCCAGAAGTCCTCATTTCTAATTATTTCTTGCCATTGTCTTCCACTATGTTCAGCAGATTCTTCCACTCCCTTTGTTTATCGTTTCCTAGGGCGTCCTACCGGCTTCTTACCAATAGGAAACCATTCCAAGAATTTTTTTGCGTGCCCATAGCATCTCATTTTTTTCTTTTCAATTATCGTCAGCACAGATGTTACTCTTAACCTTTCCCTAATTTCTTCATTTCTAATTTATATATATAAATATATATATATATATATGTATTTATATATATATATATGTATTTATATATATATATATATTATAGGTGAAAAATGTAATCACACATTTGTCAATAACGTAGAAACCACTGTTGGAGTAGAAAAGACTGGAAACGGGGAATCTATATATTTCGATTGCAAACTGCAATCCTCTTCAGTAGATTCTGGATTCCAAGGAAAGACCACCTCGCTTGCGCGGGATCGGGTTTTGTGGGAGGGGAAGAATGTCTGTTAGAAAATGAAAAGATAGTAGTGTATAAAAGAGGGCTATTGCCACCGGGCGAATTGCGAGCGATTAGGGGCTAGTTTGTTGTCGTGGCTTTAGGAGAACTGGGCTAGGAACTTGGACGGTGGCGCCAATGTCGGGAGGAAGAGCATATTATATCACCAACGAAAGTTTGGAAAAGGGTAGGAGACGTAGTAGGAGAGAAAGGGGGAAAAACGGAAAAATCTTTAGTGGGAGGTAAACTGAAATGAGAAGATGTAGTATAAGAGAAAGTGAGAAAGGAAACGAATTTTAGGCGAAGAAAAAGGAAGTGTATATGTTTGTGCGTGGGATGCGGCTATGTTCGTGAGAGGTGTATGTGTGTAATTTACGGTTAGTGAGTAGATTTCACTTCCCGCGTGTAGAGGGCGTTCCTGATTAGCCCCAGGTAAGGCATGAGAATTCCTGTTTTACCCCAGGTCGGGTTTGAGTAGCGATATTATTATTATTATCATTATTATTACCATTACTATTATTATTATTACATTATTGCGGTTATCACCAGTCAAGCCGGTGAAGGGGTGTGTTACTTGTAGGTGCGGTTATACACGTTTTATCGTGTACACCGCACGTGGGACGGGCGCAGCTGACAGATAGTCTGTACGGTGTGGTCTAGGTGTAATATGTTGTATCAGATGTTTGTGTTTGGCGTGCAGTTTTTCTAGGTGTCTTGAGTGAAGTTTGTGTTTGTGTTGGTTGAGTGGACGGATGTTGGAAATTTGGTGTAGAGACTCAGTGGTTCTGAAGTCGCTCCATCGCGAGCCCGTGATGAACTGGACAGCGGCATTCTGAACCTTCTGATGCTCGTAGTTATTAGTGGCACATGTCAGCTGGCTTAGTCCCGGGGACTGGCACAGAATCGGTCTGACGAGGGCTAGGTACAATCGACGTTTGGTTCTCAGTGTTGCAGTTTTGAAGCGTCTGAGCTTACCCAGCACAGCCCTAGCCTTCGCTCCCTGCTTGCGGAAGTGTGGGGTCCAGGTAAGGCCATTATCAAGTGTGCTACCCAGCACACGAGTATGGTCCTTCGCTGGGATGTTTGTGTTGTTTATTTTAAGAGGAGTGTTTGTGATTGTTCTGTTGGTTCGTTTGCAGCGGAAGTGTACAGCATTGCATTTCGACGCGTTGGTCTTAATGCGCCACTGTTGCTCCCACGCGTGTGCCCCGTCTAGGATGTTTTGCATTACGTGTAACGCTCCCTGCAGCGTTTTGTGTCTGCTTATGTGGTTAGTGTCGTCCGCATACGAAAGAGTTAGAGCCTGGTTGCGAGGATAAGCCGGCTCTGGCAGGTCATTCGTATATAGATTGTACAGAGTGGGGGCAAGGACTGACCCTTGCGGTACTCCAGCCTTCGGCACAAAAGGTTGGGACAGACAGCCCCGCCACTTTATTCTAATTGACCTGTCGTCCAGGTAGTTGCAGAGCAACCTTGTGAACGGCAGGGCAAAGTCGAAGTTGTGGTACAATTTGTACTTAAGGCCTTCGTGCCAGACAGTATCGAATGCCTTCTCCACATCCCTACAAACCAAAATGGCCTTACCAGGGCGACCGTCTGGCGGTCTTTGAACCCATTGAATGATTATGGATATTACGTCTTCTGCACCGCGCCCCGGCCGAAAACCAAACTGGCAGTCCCTCAGCACATTCTCCGTCTCTAGGTACACGGTCAGGCGGCGGCTTAAGACGTGCTCGAACACCTTTCCAAAGTACTCCAGAAGGGAGATGGGCCGATATGAAAGGGGGGCGGAGGCGGGTTTCTGGGGTTTAGGAATGAGGATGGTATGGGAGGCCTTGAATAGTTGTGGGAAGGACCCAGAGGCTAGTGAGCTGTTATATAGTGTCGTCATGTGTGGGATTATGTTGTCTGGCATACGTTTGAGTATGTGTGCATCGATGCCTGAAGGGCCAGGGGATTTTAGTTTTAATGCCGAGATAACCCCCTTTACCTCCTCCAAAACGATGGGGCAGATAAGGGGATCATCTTCATCTAACTGAGAGAGATCAACAGTCTCGTCGGGAATGAGGTCACTACAGCTGTTCATGAAGGAGTTAACACTGTGCAAGGTGCTAAAGCAATGTGGTCCTTGCACAGGATGGGGCTTAAAGACCTCACTCCATGCTGACGCCAGAAGGTCAGCTTGGTGTTGGGGGGAGTGTGCAGAGTGGTTAAGATGGTTGATGACCTTGGGTGGAGGCACAGAGCACTCCTCCAGCTCACGTTTGAGGGTCCTCCAGAACTTGGAAGGGTCCTTCTCACAGGCGCCGGAGAGCGAGGCCATCAGTTGCTCCTCCCCTCGATGTGAATCGATGTAGAGGGACTTCCTCAGGCTACTCT
>NC_134782.1:73774322-73794322 GCF_046742065.1 Oratosquilla oratoria | reverse complement strand
CCCTCAGCTAAAATCATTGAGCTTATTAAACTATGTATTAAAGAATGTAAATTTGAATTTAATGGTCAATCTTATTCTTAGGAATTCGGCATGGCAATGGGTAATCCACTATCTCCAATCCTTAGCAAACCCCATATGGATTTTTTTTTTTTTAATAAACTATTAAGTGAAATTTTGCCACCAAATGCGATCTGGTATAGATATGTTGACGATGTTCTTTGCCTGTGGCCCATCTCTGAGGATTTAAATGCATTTTTACAATCTCTGAATAATTTAGTCCCTTCTATTAATTTTACTATTGAATTAGAAAGTAATGGTAAGTTACCCTTTTTGGATTGCCTCATTCATAGAAATGAAAATAACTTTAAATTTAGTGTTTATAGGAAGCCGACTAATGTTTATTCATATATTCATTACTACTCTGCTCACCATGATAAAGTAAGATATTCGGTGTTTTCTTCTATGTTTTTACGTGCTCTTCGTATTTGTAGCCCCGAATCTATTGATGAGGAACATATTGTTAAAGCTGGTCTTGGATTAAAATACCCTAAAGGATTTTTAGATCACGCTCTTGCTGCAGCGAAAAAATCTTTTTACAGTGTTCAACCATCCCCTTCTTTTGATACTAAGAACCTTCTGATTTTACCATTCAGTAATAATCTGACTCAAGTTCCTCACATCCTAAAGACATGGAATATTAAAGTTGTATTTAATAATCCATATACTTTAAATAAGTTAATTATTGAAAATTCACAGTGTTTCAAGTGGCTGCATATACAGGATCCCTTGCAGAGATTGTAAAATGTATTACCTTGGGCAAACGGGCAAGGAACTCTCAACAAGGATTAAACAACACAAATACAGTGTAAAAACAGCACAGGAGTCTAGTGCTCTGTTTATCCATATGCGAGATTTTTTTTATCATTGTATTGATTGGTCTAATTCTTCATCCATCATGTCATGTGATTTATTTGCCAAAAGGAACACCATTGAGAGTTGTTTGATAAAAAAAATCTGAAGGTTCTAACATTAGTATTAGCCATGGGATTTTTAAATTGGATCATGTTATCACTGACAAAATTTGTAATCATATTACATTTTTCAAAAATAATTTGTTATTGCTATTTATTTGTTACAGTTTTTCGCTGTGTATTGTAACTTTCCCAGTTTATTTTCAACCCCTTATATACCATGTATAACTTTTTTTCTTTGGCATTCCCCTGAAGATGTGAAATATCACGAAAGCGCTTGGGAATTTTAGTTTCTTTTTCCGGTTTCCTTTGCGGTTATCAGCAATATATATATATATATATATATATATATATATATATATATATATATATATAAAAATATATATATAATATATATATATATAAAATCGGTGGTGAAAATTTTTATGAAGTTGAAATTAATAATATTCTAGGTCAAACGCTGAAAGTGACAAAATTAAGGGAATACAGTTAAGGCATGTGTCACAAATGACAGAAAATGTGTGATATAGTAAAATCATAAGAAATTGTATATTTGGAATTTAGAAATGTAACCATGTCACCATCATGTACTAGTGGTTGTTATCCATGGTGTGAATGTATTATATTGAACAAAATAAATGGCAACTAAAAAAGTATAACATTGGAGAGATCAACGATGGGGAGTACTTAAATACAAGAAAACCCCATCGTAAAAATTTTATATGGAAAAAAAAACCGGGTCTGATGAGTAGAACATACTTGAAAAAAACATTTGAAGCTGATCAAAAGGCAAACGATTTTGTGCAAGGAGCAAAACACTTGCATCAGGACAGAAAGTAAATTGAATAGAAAGAAAAAAACTGTGGGACAAAACGTGGGTACCTGATAGTGTTTGTATCAGCCTAGTGAAAGTAACCAAACAAATGGGTGATCAAATAGATAAATATATTAGGTATAACCGAGTAAAGAGTATATATGCTATAGTCAGTGCTGTATATTGAGTTGTTTTCTTTAATACATAAATTTTCATTTTCTGTAATGTGTGCGCTTGGACACGAGATGGTGTGGTAATTGGAATAACACTCTTTTTTTCTCTCTTTCTCTTTATTCTCTGGTTCCCATCTGACTACAGTCTCACATATTTGTCACCGCTATTACAAGCATATCAGGAAAATCTTTACCGCACCAAAACAAAGCCTGCATGGCCTTGAATCCGCTTTCGAGGATACAAAAACATAACACTGACTCCTGCTTTGCCGACTCATGATAGTCAGAAGCCCTCCCTCATCCTGTTACATAATACATGGGTGCACTTGAGACTAGACCGCAGACCTCTGATAGTCCACCACTTCCTTCGGTCAGTGTAAACAATTCAAATCATCTCACAAAATTTCAGTCCATCCGGAAGATCCAGTGAGTACCATAAAAGTATGGGCATTGGGTGGGTCCTCCTCCTCATTAAAACCAAATAATTAAATTCATTTAAAGACTATTGCACATTCATATTCCCTCCAGCATAGTAGTGTACCTGATAAATTGCATTGCATTTCTTTGCAAATAAGCAGTACTTCCATCTGTTAGGATAATATGAAGCCAAAGATTTGTAGTTACATAAGTGGAAAGAAAATATCCAAGGAAGGTAAAGGAGAGAAGGGACATCAAAGTTTAGAAATAAACAGCATTCCTTTTGGAATGAAGTTTAGTACCTGACTAAATGTTATTTCAGATGATAGAGGGGTTATCACACTGGGCTATTTTTCCTCGAACCTCCGATTAATCGGCGGTACCGCCCATTTCCAGATCATTTTCCGCCAAAAAATTACTATGGCAAGCTATTTTGTTTTCTCAACAAAAATACATAGAATGTGATTTGATATGCTGAAAGGAAATTATTTGCCCCCAGCATATTAGATTCATTCCCAAAAACTGCGGACTGTGAATCTACTCCAACAGTCGGAGATAAAATAGCCTAGTGAGATAACGCTTTCACATGACTGCATTCAACTGAGGGTCGGAGTGTAAACGAAAAGGACTCTCGAAGAACCAAGTCAACTTCCAGCTGAATAAAACAGTCTGATACCACTTGGAACAAAACTATTTGTTAATTAATTTTCTTGGTGAACATAGCACATCACAAGACTTTGATGAAGATAACAAAGTGAGACAAAAGGGAAAGAGAGAGAGAGAGAGAGAGAGAGAGAGAGAGAGAGAGAGAGAGAGAGAGAGAATCAGATACTTTTCACAGTGAAATGTCCAATGATTTACGAGAATTTTTTTTCCCTAATAGAAATGAAAATACTGGAAGAAAACATCAAAATGATTATAAAATACTGTTGTGTTCAACTCGGTGTATACGAATGGTGATCGAGTCAAAGCAAGCACTCATGCCGTACCCACCCAAAGCCCATTCGTCACCTTTCCCCTCTTAGCACCTCGTGCGCCACATCGCTCAGGTCAAAAGCACAAGGACTCCACTGCAGGACCCAATAGCTGAAGCTGGTTTAGCATCCTTACTTCAATATAGGGTGACCGCTCCTCCCCCACCCCCACCCCGCCTCATTTACTGAAAAAAAAAAACAGAAAAAAAAACAGAGACCAGAACATCCCTGCGGGCTATATTATTTTTTCATTGACTCATTCACTCTTCTCTTTTACACTCTCTCGTCCTTGTTCGACATTCACCTTGCCTCAAGTGCTTCCTTTACCCATTCATCTATCTCTTTTTGGTTTTCGTCTAAAGTTTACTTAATCCACTTCTGTTTTCCACTCTCTTTTTTGTTAAACTTTTCTCGCTCTATCCATATACTAACATCACCTCCCCATTCTCTGGTCTACTTTATCCGACAGCTCTCTTTCTACACCCGCTTTCTGCCCTACTTTCACATTTTTTACTCTATATATATCCTCGTAATACCTTTCACAATCACAAGCACTTCATCTCAAACACGTTTAGGCTCTTTCTGTCCCTTTGGGATGTTGCAAAGTTTACATACTAGTGGTTCTTTTATGAAAAAGGTATTTCTATTAAGAGGAGGCTCAGTGAAGAATAATTATGTTGGTCGGTACGGTACCTAGTTACCAAATTAAACATCGTGAATGAACCGAGGTATGACGTATGTGAAAAAAATTCTGGCGCGTTATTGACTGAGAATTATCGCCTTTTTCATTTTGACCACGACTGCAATACTTTCAAACATCCAGCTGAACTGCGCTTGTATGCAGATAAAAGCTTCCAAACTTCTCTAACCTGCTTGTTCGGAATGCCCGAATATTCTTTCCACAGTGACTTCTGTCCCTATACAGCTAACACTTTTCGCAGTATTGTTGTCTGTTTATATATCGTATCCTATCTCAGCCATATTACTCTTCCGTTAAATTTCATATCTTGCGTGGTAATCACGTGCCAGCTAATGTCACTTTTCTTCCCTCCATTCAGCAAACGACGCCCATCGTTTGGTGCAACGGTTCTCGAATTGTGTTAAGGCGTTATCACACTGGGCTATTTTTCCTTCGACTGTTGGAGCAGATTTGCAGCCCGCAGCTTTCGGTAAGGAATCTGGTATGCTGGAGCAAAATAATTTTCCTCCAGCATATCAAATAACATTTTATGTTTTTTTGTTGAGAAAACAAAATAGTTTGCCACAATGATTTAGCGGCAGAAGTTCTGGAGGTGGGTGATATCGCCGATTAATCGGAGATTGGAGGAAAAATAGCCCAGTGTGATAGCCCCTTAAAGCTCGGCGACACTCAGTAGGCCAAAGATCTCGTTTCATAAACAATTGATGTATACGCAACAAAATATAATTTCAAACTGAACCTGGCGATTCCCAACAAGATATGTATATATATATGTATATATATATACATATGTATATATATATATATATACAAATATATATACATATATATATGCATATATATTATATATACATATATATACATATATATAAACATATATATATATACATATATATATACATACATATATATATATATATATATATATATATGTATATATATAATATATATATATATATATATATATATACATATCAAGGACTACTATTACACAGGACGTGCGCACCCAGATCCCTGGGTCCACTAGCGGAGGCCATTGCTTTCTTTGTAACCTAACATTTTATATTGGACAAATATATCAAAACTAGAAACCTAACATTGTATATAGGACAAATATATCAACTATTGACTTATTCAATGCAGTATAAGTTAATTATAGTGAAATAAGAAACTATCTTTAAGGCACTGTTATGCTTTGAAATGCCAATTTTAGCCGGACTTAACAGGTATTATTGTATGAGGTTAGCGGACACCAGGGTAGGCGATTTTTTTTTTTTTTAATCTTTTAAAAATATATAAAAAATCTATTTTTTAAATGAGATTTATTTGATTTAAATAGATTTTTTTTTATATAGATTTTAAATATTGTGGGATTGCTATCTGATATGCGATCTGATTGCTAAAGGAAATTTTTAGCATATCAATATAAGGAGCAGTGTTATATAGACTTGCCATAAGTATACAAGGAACGGTATTAGCCGTATGTGAGGACGGTATGCTCAGGTTCACTCGATTCCTCCAAGAGTTTTCTCATCTTGGTGACATTTGCTGCATTGTCTGTCACAACACTTCCAATGTAACAACCAAAATCTTGTTCAGCCTTCTTGATCGAATTTTGTACAATTTGTAGAAGATATCAGCAGTGTGAGGTTTCCCTGATGTGTCTATTGTGTCAACTAAATAAATCTGACCTGTGGGTGTTGTTAGAGTGACACATATTATGGGCTCATTATGGATGTCAGACCACCCATCAATTGAAAGACATACAGTTTTATTATTCAGGTCATCTGCACACTTTTTATATTGCTTTTCATACACAAGATCGAAGTACTTATCAGCAATATCTTTTCTGGATGGAGGAATATAACCTGGCCTCAGGTTCTGAACCACCTTGAGAAACTGAGGATGCTGAACAAGACGAAATGGTGAATTTATAGCAAATATAATTCTTGCAACTTCTTTGTCGAGATTTTCCTTTTGAGAGGCTGAAGTTTTTATGATAAATCTGTCCAGAGATGTTGATGACTTTCTTTTAGATAAAAATGATTTAGCAGAAGTGGCGCCTGTGGAGAAGTCTGATAGTGACCTTTTTCATGGTGGAGTCAGGTTTGCAGATAATTCATGTGGAGCCGATGATGAAGGGATTGAAGCTGTTGATACAGATCCTGAAATGGAAACAGAAAATTTTAGCATATTGCATAATTTGTAAATGAAAAAATAAATGAATGAATACATTGTGATTTAGGCTACTTTTGAGTACAGTAGTTATTTTTTAGATAATGATCATATTCACACAAGCTACTAAATTATTTGGAAATAATTAATAATCCGGCCACCACGCAAACAATAAGTACAAAAAATGACACGTACAACACTTAAACATTGGGATAAAGCGTGTCTATGGTTAAAACCAAAAAACAAAATACAACTGGTTTAAGATAAAAAGTCCGGCCACCACGCGAACACAAGTACAAAAGGTGACACGTAAACTAATTAAACCCTGGTAAACTTAACTTACATAAACGGCAGCACCCTTGAGAAGAAAAAATATAGAAGGGACTCTGACCTGCCTTCACATAGTATACAGAACACAAGGGTTATCAAAAACCTCTATGGCATGGGAACGGCAACTTAATGGCTCTAGTTAAGATGCGGACATACATAACCCTTACATAAATACATATACCAAAGGCCTTTTCCCCTTACAAGGGAGGTAGCCAAAAAAACAAAGGCACAGAAACCACTCCCACCCATTCCATCCCCTACTCCCCTCTACCCTCTTCCCTCCCTCTTATGTTGGCACCTTCTGGATGACGGGTCATACCTGCATCTTGTCCACTGTCCCGGATCAGAAGCAGTGCCGCAAGACACAGCACATCCACAGCGAGGCCGCTTCATTAAATCGGCGACCCCCCCCCCCCTCCGTCCCCTCATGCAGAAAATGAGAAGACGGGGAAAAATCCCTTTGGGCTGCTTCAATTTATTTCTCACTACATACTCCTTCACCCCCCATCCCCCATCCACTCCACCTCATGCATCACAGCATCATCCATACACATTCATTCTCCATTCACCCCTATCTTCTGTCCTCTCCCATCCTTCCTCAACAAACAATCCCCTCTTTCCTAGTGCCCCTTTTACCCCATCCATCCACCTCATCCTAGGTCAATCCCTCATGTTCACTCCTTCTACCTCTGCCTTCCACACCTCTTTTACTAGTATTTCTTCACTCATCATTTCCATGTGTCCAAACCATCCTAATACTCTTTCATCAACCCTATCTCCCAACTCCCTTTCCACCCCCGTTCTCCTCCTCACCTCCTCATTTCTCACTCTATCCAGCCTAGTAACCCCTATCATACTTCTCAGGTACCTCATCTCAAACACATTCAAACTCCTCCTCTCTTCCTCTCTTATGTTCCATGTTTCTGCCCTGTACAGTGCTATCGGCACAATCACTCCTTCATACAATCTCCTCTTAGAATCCATTCCCAGATGTCTATTTCTCATTACACTTTTTAATACCCCAAGGCATTCACTCGCTTCTCTAAATCTACATTCTACCTCCACCCCCACTCCTCCTTTTCCTGCCATATTCGCACCCAAGTATCTAAAACTATCCACTTTCTCCAGTCTCTCTCCCTTAATACTCACTTCCAGTCTCCTGCCCCTTTCACTCCTTGTGCATCTCATCACCTTACTTTTATCCACATTTATCTTCAACTTTCTTCTTTCACATACCTTCTCAAAGTCTGTCACTAACTTCCTCATTCCCTCCTCTGATCTTGCGACAAGCGCAATGTCGTCAGCAAACAACTGGCTTATCTCCCACTTTTTCTCCATTTTCTTTAACCATCTCCAATCCCTGACCCACTACCCTTGCATTTACCACTCGCACCACCCCATCCATGTATAAATTGAATATCCAAGGCGACATAACACATCCCTGATAAAGCCCACCTCCACCTCAAGCCACTCACTCTCTCCATTTCTAATCCTATCACAAGCTCTACTTCTCTCGTAAAAACTCTTGACTGCTCTCAACAGCTCTCCTCCTATCCCATATATCTGCAGTACCTCCCACAGTACCTTCCTGTCTATCCTGTCATAAGCCTTTTCCTGATCCATAAAAGCCCAAAATACATCCTTACCCTTTCCTATCGCTTTCTCACATATCTATCTTACCACAAAAATCTGGTCCACGCAACACTTACCTGTCCTAAACTCACACTGTTCCTTACCAATTACTCCCTCTGTTCCTCTCCTAATCCTCTCAATCAAAACCTTCCCATAAGTCTTCCCAACTACACTTAACAAGCTGATCCCTCTGAAACTACTACATTCACACTTGTCCCCCTTTCCTTTGTAAAATAGAACTATACAGGCACTCCTCCAGTCCTCCGGCACTCTACCCTCTCTTAAACAAGCATTAAATAACCTCATCAGACAGTCCGCTATCACTGTACCTCCTTTTTTCAGGCATTCTACATGGCATCCATCTAACCCAAGTGCCTTACCTGCTCTAATAATCTTAACAACGTCCTTCACACCATCTTTCTTTATTTCTCCTCCTTTTTCCTCACTAATCACGGTCATTTTCTTTGCGCTTCCCACATTTAGCAACTCCCTAAAATATCCTGCCCACCTTCCTCTCACTGCCCTCTCTTCCATTATCATCTCTCCATCTGCACCTTTTACCTTTTCTTCTCTACTTGATTCACCTCCTCTTCCTCTCTTAATTTCTTTCCAAAAACATTTTGTTATTTCAATTTTTTCTGTCATACTCTTACCCCATTTCACATATGCTTTCCTCTTTGCCTCCTTTACCTTATACTTTACTTCTCTTCTCTTTACTTTGTACATCTCATATGATTCCCTCGTCCTAATTTGTAACCAATCTATGAATGCTTGCTTCTTCTGTTCTACACCCTTTTTTGTTTCCTCATCCCACCACTCACTACCATTCCTTCTATTTCCTCCCATCCTCTTTGTTCCACACACCATCTTTAAACACCTTATGACTCCCTCCTTGAACCATCCCCATTCCTCCTCCACTCCTAGTTCTACTCTATCCTTCATTCCCTCTCCCTCCTCTCTCAGCTTCTTCTTATATTCCTTATCCTTTTCGTTCTCATTTAAGCAGTGCATTCTAAGTGCTTCCCTACCTCCTTCCCTTTTCCTCTTTCTCTACCTATCCTCCACTCTCAACTTACCTTCCACCAAAAAATTATCTGATATTCCCCCACTCTCTCCCCTTAGAACATGTACATCCTTAACTCTTCCTACTATACTCCTGGTCACCACTATATAGTCCATTAACACTCTATCTACCACCCTTCCATCCACCACCCTCTCCCATGTGTACTTATGCTTGACTTTCTTCCTAAACACTGTATTTGCTATCATCAACTCTCTTTCGAGACACATCTCCACTATCAACTCTCCACTACGATTTTTTCCTGGAACTCCATACTTCCCAATCACTCCGTCTATTGGTTCATTTCCTACCCTAGCATTAAGGTCTCCCAATACAACTACATTGACATTTCTCCCTAATCCCTCTATGCACTCATTTAAATCCACCTAAAAAGCCTTCCTTTCCTCTACACTCTTCTCACTACCAGGCCCATTTGCACTTACAAAAACTCGCATCTCCCTTCCCAGTTTCACCTTCATCCACGTTAACCTTGAAGAAACTTCTTTCCACTCCACTTCACGCTTACTTATCTCTTCACTCACTAGTATAACCACCCGTTCTCTCCCTTGTCCTCTCTTTACTCCTGAGAACCTCTCAACTACACTCCCTTACTAATCTTAAATCTATTCAGACACCATTACATAACTTATGGGTCTCACATTTTAACCTAAAATGTCAATTAAAAATCAGATAGAAAATATTAAGAGATTATGATCCGGCAGTCTACTCGGATTGTCGGTGGAACTAAAATATTTTTAATTTCTGGTCAGTGAAACAAAGCGCGTTGACCTTAAACTAAAATACATAAATGGGAGGTGCGTGTAGAGACAAGCCTCCTTGGATCTACACCATACTTAAAACTAACAAACTATGCAAGATATAGATTTTTCTAAATGACGTTGGCACAGCTGGGTGAAACTTGATCACCGAAAAAGTTGTGGTTACCAGTCCGAATCCTTCCCAGGCTGACGCCTAGCTGATCTAACATAAACAACAGCAGAAGCACTGGCCCTACCTGGTGTATGGTGAGAAAGGTGAGAAAGAAGCAGGTGTGTGACTGCCAAAATCCCAGTAATGGGTGAAATAGAATGATGAGATACTCTGATGTTAGAACTGGAGTGTGGGAACGGTAAGAAAAATACATACAAATGTTGAAACGTGCCAGGCAGAAAGACAAGCTGGGGATCAGAGAGGAGTGCAGGACTCATACATGTCATTAGGATGATGCAGACGCTATCAGCTGATGATATGATGAAGACATGGATGGCTTCCTCTCTGACTGGGTTTGCCAACATTGCCTCCAGTGTTTTACAACTATTATTATTATTATTATTATTATTATTATTATTATTATTATTATTATTATTATTATTATTATTATTATTATTATTATTATTATCATTATCATTATCATTATTATTATTATTATTATTATTATTATTATTATTATTATTATTATTATTATTATTATTATTATAATTATTATTATTATTATTATTATTATTATTATTATTGTTGTTGTTGTTGTTGTTGTTGTTGTTGTTGTTGTTGTTGTTGTTATCATCATCATCATCATCATCATCATCATCATCATCATCATCATCATCATCATCATCATCATCATCATTATTATTATTATTATTATTATTATTATTATTATTATTATTATTATTATTATTATTATTATTATTATTATTATTATTATTATTATTATTATTATTACTACTAATATTATTATCATTATTATTATTATTATTATTATTATTATTATTATTTTTATTATAATTATTATTATTATTATTATCATTATTATTATTAGTAGTAGTAGTAATAGTAGTAGTAGTAGTAGTAGTAGTAGTAGTAGTAGTAGTAGTAATATCTATACTACGACTGTCCCTCCGTTATGCTGTCCCCCAACCCCTTATTACTGTCCTGTACCATTTCTCTGAATATTCATTTCCTTTTTTCTCCTACCTACCCTGTGGTAGGGGCAAAAGAATACTGCCACCATTATTTCCACTTGAGTCGTAAAAGGCGACAAAAAAGGGACGGGGGATGGGATTAGGAGTCCTACTACCTGTAACCCCAAAAGGGGACATTCCTAAAAAAGAAAGTAAAGGCATAAGAGGGTCTGGGAGTTTTCCAGCCAGTACCCTAAGGTTTGGGTCTTTTAATATGCGTGGATGTGGAATAGATGAGAGTAAAAGGGAAGAGATAGGCAGTATGTTTGTGAGAGGAAAGATGGATGTACTGGCTTTGAGTGAAACTAAAATGAAAGGAAAGGGCAAGTGTGAGTTTGGAAGTGTAGCGGGGAGGTACTCAGGAGTGAAGAGGGGACGAGGGAGAGAATGGATGGCTATACTAGTAAGTGAAGAGATAAGTAAGCGGGTAGTGGAGTGGAAGCAGGTGTCATCAAGGTTGATGTGGATGAAAGTGAAACTGGGAAAGGAGATGTGGGTTTTTGTAAGTGCGTATGGGCCTGGTAGTGAGAAGAGCGTAGAGGAAAGGGAGGCTTTTTGGGTATATATAAATGAGCGCATAGAGGGATTGGGGAGAAATGTCAATGTAGTTGTATTGGGAGACCTAAATGCTAGGGTAGGAAATGAACCAATTGAGGGGGTGATTGGGAAGTATGGAGTTCCAGGTAAAAAATCGTAGTGGAGAGTTGATGGTGGAGATATGTCTTGAAAGAGAGTTCATGATGGCAAATACATTTTTTAAGAGGAAAGTCAAGCATAAGTACACATGGGAGAGGGTGGTGGATGGAAGGGTAGCAGATAGAGCGTTAATGGACTATATAGTGGTGACCAGGAGTGTGGTAGGAAGAGTTAAGGATGTACATGTTCTAAGGGGAAAGAGTGGGGAAATATCAGATCATTTCCTGGTAGGTAAGTTGAGAGTGGAGAATGGGTGGAGAAAGAGGAAAAGGGCAGAAGGTAGGGGGGTGCTTGGAGTGAACTGCTTAAATGAGGAAAAAAAGGAGAATGAGTATAAGAAGAAGTTGAGAGAGGAGTGGAAGAGAGTAAAGGATAAAGTAGAACTAGGAGTGGAGGAGGAATGGGGATGGTTCAAGGAGGAAGTCATAAGGTGTGCAAAGATGGTGTGTGGAACAAGGAGGGTGGGAGGAAATAGAAGGAAGGATAGTGAGTGGTGGGATGAGGAAGCAAAGAAGGGTGTAGAAGAGAAGAAGCAAGCATTCATAGATTGGCTACAAATTAGGACGAGGGAATCATATGAGAGGTACAAAGTAAAGAGAAAGGAAGTTAAGCATAAGATAAAGGAAGCAAAGAGGAGAGCAGATGTGAAATGGGGAAAGAGTATGACAGAATTTTTTTAAATTAATAAAAAGATGTTTTGGAAGGAAATTAAAAGAGGAAGAGGAGGCGAATTAATTAGAGAAAAAAGGTAAAAGGTGCAGATGGAGAGATGATAATGGAAGAGAGGGCAGTGAGAGGAAGGTGGGCAGAGTATTTTAGGGAGTTGCTAAATGTGAAGGAGGATAGGGAGGGAAAGGTAGTTGCAATGGGAAGCGCTAAGAACATGAGAGTGATGAGTGAGGAAAATTGAGGAGAAATAGGGAAGGATGAAGTGAAAGCAGCTGTTAAGATGATGAGAGCAGGTAAGGCACTTGGGTTGGATGGATGCCATGCAGAATGTCTGAAGAAAGGAGGTGCAGTTATGGTGGGCTGGCTGGTGAGGTTATTTAATGTTTGCTGGGGAGAGGGTAGAGTGCCGGAGGACTGGAGGAGTGCCTATATAGTTCCGCTTTACAAAGGAAAGGGGGACAAGTGTGAGTGTAGTAGTTACAGAGGCATCAGCTTGTTGAGTGTAGTTGGAAAGCCTTATGGGAGGGTCTTGATTGAGAGGATTAGGAGAGGAACAGAGGGAGTAATTGGTGAGGAACAGTGTGGTTTTGGGGCAGGTGGGGGATGTGTGGATCAAATTTTTGTGGTAAGAAAGATGTGTGAGAAAGCTATAGGAAAAGGTAAGGATGTTTTTTTTTAGTTTTTGTGGATCTGGAGGGGGCTTACGACGGGGTAGACAGGAAGGCTCTGTGGGAGGTACTGCAGATATATAGGATCGGAGGAAAGCTGTTAAGAGCAGTCAAGATTTTTTATGAGAGTAGTAGAGCTTGCGTTAGGATTAGAAATGGAGAGAGTGAATGGTTTGATGTAAAGGTGGGACTTCGTCAGGGGTGTGTTATGTCGCCCTGGCTGTTCAATCTATACATGGATGGGGTGGTGCGAGAGGTGAATGTAAGGGTAGTGGGTCAGGGATTGGAGATGATCAAAGAAAATGGAGAAAAGTGGGAGGTGAACCAGCTGTTGTTTGCTGACGACACTGCGCTTGTAGCAGGATCAGAGGAGGGATTGAGGAAGTTAGTGACAGAGTTTGAGAAGGTGTGTGAAAGAAGGAAGCTGAAGATAAATGTGGGCAAAAGTAAGATGATGAGATGTACAAGGGGAGAGAGTGACAGTAGGCTGGAAGTGAGCATTAAGGGTGAAAGACTGGAGGAAGTGGATAGTTTTAGATACTTGTGTGCGAATGTGGCAGGAATGGGAGGAGTGGGGGTGGAGGTAGAATGTAGATTGAGAGAAGCGAGTAAATGCCTTGGTGGATTGAAAAGTGTAATGAGAAATAGACATCTGGGAATGGATGCTAAGAGGAGGTTATATGAAGGAGGGATTGTGCCAACAGCAATGTACGGGGCAGAAATATGGAACATGAGAGGAAGAGAGAAGGAGTTTGAATGTGTTGAAGATGAAATTTCTGAGAAGTATGATAGGGGTATTAAGTATGATAGTGAGTATTAAGGGAGAGAGACTGGAGTAAGTGGATATTTTTAGATACTTGGGTGTGAATGTGGCAGGAAAGGTGGAGTGGGGGTGAAGGTAGAATGTAGATTGAGACAAGCGAGTAAATGCCTTGGTGGATTAAAAAGTGTAATGAGAAGTAGACATTTGGGAATGGATGCTAAGAGGAGATTGTATGAATGAGTGATTGTGCTGACAGCACTGTATGGGACAGAAACATGGGACATAAGAGAGGAAGAGAGAAGGAGTTTGAATGTGTTTGAGATGAAATGCCTGAGAAGTATGATAGGGGTTACTAGGCTAGATAGAGTGAGAAATGATGAGGTGAGGAGGAGAACAGGGGTGGAAAGGGAACTGGGAGATAGGGTTGATGAAAGAATATTAGGATGGTTTGGACACATGGAAAGAATGAGTGAAGATAGATTAGTAAAAGAAGTGTGGAAGGCGGAGGTGGAAGGTGTGAATATGAGGGGCCGTCCTAGGATGAGATGGATGGATGGGGTGAAAGGGGCTTTACAAAAGAGAGGAATGTCTATTGAGGAAGGACGGGAGAGGACACAAGATAGGGGTGAATGGAGAAGGGTTGTGTATAGATGAGGCTGTGATGCATGAGGGGGAGTGGGTGGGGGATGGGGGTGTGAGGAAGTATGTATGAGAAAAAAATTGATGCAGCACGAAGGGATTTCTCCCCGTCTTCTCCTTTCCTGCATGAGGGGACGGAGAGGGGGTGTCGCCGAATTTATGAAGCGGCCTCGCTGTGGATGTGCTGTGTCTTGCGACACTGATTCTGACCCAGGGCAGTGGACAGGATGAAGGGATGACCCGTCATCCAAGAGGTGCCAAGATAGGATGGAGGGAGGAGGATGGAAGGGAGTGGAATATATGGGAAATGAAATGGGTGGAAGTGATTTCTATGCCTTTTTTTTTAGCTACCCCCCGTGTAAGGGGGAAAAAGCCTTTGGTATATGTATGCATGTATGTATTTTTATTACTATTACTATCATTATTATTATTATTATTATTATTATTATTATTATTATTATTATTATTATTATTATTATTATTATTATTATTATTATTATTATTATTATTATTATTATTATTATTATTATTATTATTATTATTATTATTATTATTGTTGTTGTTGTTGTTGTTGTGTAAGGACAGGAATTTTGAAGGGATATTATTTTTGGAATTTCGTTTTATTTATCTATTTATTTATTTGAGTGTTGATTTGAGAGACTGGGTATTATGGACGTCGTGACGGTTTCACTCAACCAAGAAGCAAAGTAGAAAATAGAGCCTTAATAGACCATGAATTTATTCTATTCTATGTCTGCCTATCAAGATGTGTTGGCAAAGAGCCTTACTATAATCATTGAAGAAGAACATACAATAGGAGATAGCTACAAATATATTTCAGCTGATTTTGGTTAAACTGAGTTTCGACGCGACATTAGAATGTTCTCGAACATAGCGGGGGCACCGTAGCTCCGCCCACCCGTGACGTCACTAAACGTTCGGACAGAGGCGTAAGCTAAGGCCATTAATTTTAAGAGTAATAGGAAAAATTCCCAACTTTCAGTTCAGGATTCCACTAGAGAAATAGTTTAGGGAGAGATTGTAGCAGCTAGGGGCTGTGTTGAGAAGCGAAATGAAGTTTTACGAAATAATACAACAGGGAGGTTAGTAGTTTACCCATAGATACGAACACATAGCCGTCTCGTTCTTTTTGTGCGCAGCTAAAATTTTAATCTGATGCCAAAAATGATTCCGATAACAGGTATGAACACGTTCTGTAAGATTAATGAAAACAAATGTCAATATGTGAGTTAAATGATATAGTGCAGATATAGTAGGTAGATAGTTATCATTATTATTAAGTTTTGAATCTGATGCCAAAAATGATTCCGATAACAGATATGGAAAAAGGGGTTTAAGGGAGTGTACTTCACAAACACTTTGAGTATATACATTAGCTATGAGGGTGTAATCCTTAGAGTATAATTCTGTCTGAGATCGTTCTCTAATAAGAATACGGGGTTGAAGGTAGACACAGTGCTTGAAGGTAGACACAGTGCTTGAAGGTAGACACAATATTATAAGTAGACTTATACAGTGACCGGAAGGTTGGAGCGTAAATAACTACGTTTTTCCACGTGCCTGTGACCTTACTTATGATGCCCATAAGAAAGAAAAAACTGTGTTATTAAATGTCTCGCATACCCATATATTTTTCATATTGTAAGGATCAATAGATTAGTTGGAGAAAACCACAATATACTTTTGTATTTCCTTACTATATTTTTGCTTCAGTGTAATAATTAACACATAGCAGACCTTCGCTTATTTTCTTTTACTACCCCCACTTGGGCATAGGCCTTTTCGCTACCCAGAACCAACCCCGAACGACCTGAGGAAAGGGGACGGAGTCAGACGTGAATAACAAGGAGCAGTTTCCATTCATGGTCAGATATATCCATATAGACGATTGGGTGGTGGCAGGGTATACCTTGATTTTTTTTATTTCCCAAATCGTTCTTATGTGGGTATCTCTGATCACTCCCATTGGAGGTGCTCTTGGTTAAACACTAAATCAATCGACGGCACCACATTATTGGTGGCAGCGGTGGGATTTACGCTATTAACCAACCTGAAGCTCACTTATCGGTGTGTCGACTTCGACACCCTGTGGATTGGCAGTACAGTAATCAGAGACAGAATAGATCCTCGGCAGTCACTAAGAGTATAGAAATAGCGGATGAGATTGTGTGGGGAAGTGACGTGTTAAGGTGTATAGCTTTGATGGAACTACACATAATTAAAGGCAGTCAGGTAAAAATGAACAATAAAACGGAATGGGAATCCAATTCGGGAGAGGAAGAAGAGACGAGAACGAGGATGGAAGATAGACCTGAATGGGAATCTAACCCAGGAGGAGGCAAAGAAACAGGTGCTACAAATGAACAGAGAGTCAGTGGAGAGCTATTAGAGATAATAGGTACGTTGAGGAACGTAATAGACATACAGGCACAGAATGCCCAATGCACACCCAAAACCCCAATAAAGGAGGAAAAACCAAGGATACTCGCAGACCCAAACGGCATTCCCATACTAAAGTTGGAAGAGTTACGGGGACTTGATGCCATAGCCAAGTTCCAATTGTTCATTGAGTTGGTGGAGCGATGTAGCGACGATGACCAGGAAAGAATCCTGATTGCAAAGAGTAGGGCCAGCCCGGAATTAGCCGTAGTCATATACAACAATCAAAAGAGGGGAACCATCCACTCATGGGAGTCTTTTAAGACGGGGCTACAGAAGGAATTCGGCATCGAAGTTAACCTAGATCGAGCATGGCAGGACTTAGAGAACATGAGATATGACTGGATAGAGTCACCAGAAACATTCATACATAAGTTTAAGTACCATCATGCAGTACTCGAGACGAGAATCCCAAGTGAAAGCTTACCAAACCGGGACCAGACCATCAAAAGGAAGCTGTGGAATGGGTTACCCACAGGATCAAAGGAAAGGATTGAGGGATTCTTAAATGATGGGTACCCACTTAATCACTTCCTAAATAGATTAGAGAACGAGAGGCAGTTCTTGATGATTCAAAGGGACTCGCCGGTGAACGTGTTACATGCCAAGGAGAGGAAAAACAGCTGTACCCGAGGTGATGTCGATGTCGATGAACTCATGTATAGGATCCGCAAACTAGAGGTTCAGTTAGAGCAGGAGAAGGGGAGGAATGCACAAGAAGGTAGCGACCGTCTCAGATACTGTCAGTACTGTCAAACAGCCTCCCATTGGTTAAAAGACTGTTGGAGGAAACCACCCCCTGGCCATTGTTTTGATTGTGGAAAGCTAAGTTGCAGGAGGGGAGACCCGAATTGCCCAGCCTCGATGAAGAGCCAATACCGCTCAAACTCCAAAGGTTCAAAATGACTGGATAACAGAAAATCAACCCCGGTGATCACTACAGAAGTAGGGGGCCAGCAACTAAGGGCATTAGTAGACACAGGGAGTGATCACACATTGGTGTCGGAGAAAGCATCTAAGATGATTGAAGGAGAACTCAACTTGCGGAGGAATCCTCCAAGATTACAAGGGGTCACAGGGAACCCGCTTAGGATAATTGGAATGATAAAAACAAAGGTTAATGTGGGTAATACAAAGGTAGTTACACAATGGATTCCTATAGTACCAGACTCATACCTAGCTACTGACATACTATTGGGATGTGACATCTTGAATCAAGCAGATTATCATTGGAACGCCAGGAACAGAACTCTATGCTGGGGTAGGGTATCGTACCCATTTAACACCGTCAAGAGTCAACGGGGGGAGGTCCGACAGGTACGAGAGAGCCCCATTACGCTAAATGGAAATCCGAAGCATCACTTACAAGTAGGTTTGGAGGCTCCAGTATTCTTAGAGCCATATCAGACTAGATTTATAACAGTCCCAGTGAGAGAAAAACCGGGCACATGTCTTATAGTGTATCCCCAAGCAAGTTACAGCCATAACGGTCACCCATATTTAGTAGATGTTAGCGAAGGGAGTTCAATATACGTACCACTGGTTAACAATTCTAAGAAAAGGCTGAAGTACCAGAAAGGGACTATAATAGGTTCATATGAGCTGACTAGGAACATACCCCCTCTTAGAATTAATGTGACCAGGGAAATACACAATGATCTACTACCTAATTATGAGTCAGCAAAGTTAGAAGGTACTAGGGTAGAGAAGTTGGAAGAGAAAATAAGGGAACAAAACTGGGACCATCTTACTAACAGGGAGCAGAGAGAGCTGAACGAACTGATCCTAGAGCACGAACGGCTATTTATACTGGGAAGCGATGATCTGGGGTTAATTGAAGGTCCACCCGCTCATATACAGGTAAATAACCCTCAGCCCAGTAGAGCTCCTATATACCGTTATCCTGAACAGGCAAAGACAATTATCTCAGATATGCTAACGGATATGGAGGAAAAGGGGATTATTGAGAAATCAACGGCAGCCTGGTTATCTCCAATAGTCCTGGTGAACAAACCCGATGGCAGCAAAAGGATGTGCCTGGACTATAGGCGTGTGAATGAAAAACTGACAGCAGATGTCTACCCTTTGCCAAGACTAGATGAATTAGTAGAACAAGCCAGTGGTCATGAATATTATGTAACATTAGATATGAAGGATGCGTACTTCCAAGTCATGTTAGACAAGGAAAGCAGAGACCTCACTACCTTCAGTGATGATGTATCATTATATAGATTTAGAAGATTGCCTTTCGGACTGAATTGTGCTCCTGCTATATTTTCGAGGCGCATGACTGAGCTATTGAAGCCCCTGTTACGGAAAGGTTGGGTCAGGAATTATCTGGATGACCTTATTCTATGGGCACCCACCTTTAAGAATACGGGGTTGAAGGTAGACACAGTGCTTGAAGGTAGACACAGTGCTTGAAGGTAGACACAATATTATAAGTAGACTTATACAGTGACCGGAAGGTTGGAGCGTAAATAACTACGTTTTTCCACGTGCCTGTGACCTTACTTATGATGCCCATAAGAAAGAAAAAACTGTGTTATTAAATGTCTCGCATACCCATATATTTTTCATATTGTAAGGATCAATAGATTAGTTGGAGAAAACCACAATATACTTTTGTATTTCCTTACTATATTTTTGCTTCAGTGTAATAATTAACACATAGCAGACCTTCGCTTATTTTCTTTTACTACCCCCACTTGGGCATAGGCCTTTTCGCTACCCAGAACCAACCCCGAACGACCTGAGGAAAGGGGACGGAGTCAGACGTGAATAACAAGGAGCAGTTTCCATTCATGGTCAGATATATCCATATAGACGATTGGGTGGTGGCAGCGTATACCTTGATTTTTTTTATTTCCCAAATCGTTCTTATGTGGGTATCTCTGA
>NC_134782.1:73761822-73769322 GCF_046742065.1 Oratosquilla oratoria | reverse complement strand
TCTTGTTCAAATCTTTTTGTAACAGGTAATCCTTATCCTTTTCATCTGACATTGCAGTCAAACTGTTTCATATATATCCATGGTAGCCCTTTGATAGAGAAAGAATAGATCACCATACCTCATGTGTAAAACCCCTGTATGTTTTAGTACATATCTTCAGTTACATCAACGTCGCTACATTGATAACCCTTTAAGACCGCCATGATTTTTTTTTTTTTTTTTTTTTTTTTTTTTTTTTATCCTCAACAACGGTACCGTGATTAGTTAGTCAGACACATTTTTTTCCTTCGACGGTGTGGTGGTGGTCGACGATGCCTACCTCCATGGTCGCAAAGTCTTCGCCCAGGTCACCGTCACCTACAGCTATGAGGAGGATGAGGTTATGGGCCTCCACTTCAGCAAGGAGATGGAGCTGATAAACAAACAAATCTACTCAGCTACCGAGAACTGCCGGCGAACAGACCTGCAGGATCGTCTTATCACAACTTTTGGTGTTAATGACATCCCTTCACGGTCTCCCTGCCGAAGAACGCCCCGAGTTCCATTATCTTCGTTATACAAGTGACTGCAAATTATCTTCATATTTCTTAAGGCTGTTGAGCATTCGTCTTTACCATAGAAGGTTGAGCAAAAGGCAACTGCGTCAGAAAAGCCAGTGAAATCTTTAAAACTGTAAGCGAAACTGCACCACCACACTAACCAGATTACCGCCGGCGACTCAGGGTATAAGTACGGCTGCCTTCCCGCCCCTCTCACTCTGCTTCACACGACACACATATCTGACGTCGTTCGAGCTTGCCAGTTGCTTCCATGGTCATTCCTATCAAGGTCTACAAGAAGTGCGCCCCGAATGGTGAGTGAACAATCGCTCTCAAACAAGTGAAGTCGTTAGTTCCTCCTGACAGTGTTTTATTTATTTATTTATTTATTTATTTATTTTACATTATGAATACGTGTCTTTTGCAGGTAAGCTCGCGTGCTATTTAAGCCGACGCGATTTCGTCGACCACCTCACCCACACCGACCCTGTGGACGGTGTGGTGGTGGTCGACGATGCCTACCTCCATGGTCGCAAAGTCTTCGCCCAGGTCACCGTCACCTACCGTTATGGGCGCGAGGAGGATGAGGTTATGGGCCTTCACTTCAGCAAGGAGATGGAGCTGATAAACAAACAAATCTACCCAGCCACCGAGAACTGCCGGCGAACAGACCTTCAGGATCGTCTTATATCAACTTTTGGTGGTAATGCCTACCCCTTCACGGTCTCCCTGCCGAAGAACGCCCCGAATTCCATTATCCTCGAAGTTGGCAATGATAGCAACGTGAGTATCTATTTTTTCCCCTTTTCCTGAAACCTTTCTTCATGATTTATCTTTACCCATGAAGGTATACTCCCTTTCTGAGAGATATGAAACACCCTTGACTTTCACAGAGCCAACCTCTTGGCGTGATCTATGATCTGCGTCTCTACGTAGCCGAGAGGTCCGAAGACCGGCCCCACAAGCGTAATTCTGTAGCCTTTGCCGTCCGCAAGGTGCAGTTCGCTGACATCGAATCCAGCAAGAGACAGCCGCAGACAATCGTCAGTAAGAGTTTTACCCTATCAGGTAATCTCAACTTGGAAGTTGTTTTAGTTAAAGACATCTATTTCCACAATCAACAAGTCACTGCCAACCTCTCCATCACAAACAAGTCCAAGAGAACTGTGAAGAGCATGAAGTGCCAAATCATACAGCATGTTGAATGCACTATGAACGGTCAACAGTTCTCCACCGTTGTATCGTCTCTAGAATCCCGCGAAGGATGCCCTATCACTCCTGAAAATAGTCTCCAGACCACATTATCGTTGACACCTCTGGCCTCCAGCAACAAGGGGAAATATGGTATCGCTCTCGACGGTCGCGTCAAGGACCAGGACGCCAACCTCGCTTCCTCTACAATGACAGCCCCTGGCAAGAACGTCAGCGACGCCCTGGGGATCGTGGTGTCGTACTCCTTCCGTGTGAAGCTGAACTGCGGCGCCATTGGCGGTGAGCTCTCAGCCGACCTCGCATTCAAGCTGGTACACGGCAACGGGAACCCCGGGGACAGGAGACTGCGAAGAACTCAGTCAGACGATGCTTGCGTTGAACAAGACCTTGTCTTTGAGGACTTTGTTCGTCTCCGGCGAGGGAAATCCTTAGCAGATGGACTCTAAAGGAACGGATGTTCCTGACGTCTCCGTGAGATCTCACGGTGAGATGTGAAGTGCCTTAAGGAATCCCAAAAGAAACCACCATCCTTCGTAGGCGTTGTCATCCTTTTTCTATGCTCTCCCTGCAATTCCTGGCAACATCTATCAATTAATTTTGTCTAGTAATTTTTTTTATATTTTTATATTTTCTTAAATGGGGTACCTTGAACTCTTGAGGTCCTCAAGTTGGCTGTGTTTTCATCAACCATAAACAGCATCACCCAAGGTAAAGAGAGCTGATGCAAAATATACACAATTACTATTTAAAATAAAACAACAATAAAACTATCAATGGTGATCAAACAAGCACCTGTTCTCAGGTTTTCCCATTTAAAAATATGATCAGTTCTTATTAATACCGTCGGGTTATCGGGAAATAAATTACGTAAGCACACGAAAATATATATCTTGAACATCCGTGTGTATCGTATGCAGGGCTATCGAAGGACGATATGGGAAGAACAACGTTCCATGACAGGTTCTGGTTCACTGACGACTCAACTGCGATTTCAAAACTAGCGGTTCAATTTTCGTCGGGAGGAGAGTTTATAAATTTCTCTTTACACCAGGGGGTGGGGCTGGGGTCTCGCATTAATTTTGGCGAATGTCCTAGTAAATGGATCTCTTTCGGCTTTTTCGCCACTGATGTATGTCACCAGGGAGGTAGGGGGAGGAATCTGCTGCCATCCATGGCATCTCAACTAACTACCAGATGTCGCCGAGAAGTGACTTGGATACTGAAAGAAATATTTTTCACAATTGGTTTTCACAAACAGCAAAGATGAGTTCTAAATTAACAGATTAAGAAATGATTAGACGGGTTTGTGTTATCGGAATAACTTCTGCAAATTAAAAAGGAATCGGTCATGAATTGAAATCAACCTGCAATCAGATTATATTTTCAACAATTACGCTGCGCCTGTATTATATAAAATAAATTGTACTAAATTCAATACGAATATTTTTCTGATAAATAAGTAGAATTTTCATAAAGGACGAAAATAAAATAGAAATAATAATTTAGATTTACACTTTGACAGAAAAACGATATCTTATCTGATAGTAAACGGTAAATATGCGTTACCTTCAGCATAAAACAAAATACCAGCAAAATTAAAACCTGACTAGGTAAAATAAACAAATAAGCAAACAAATAAATAAATAATGTAAACGAATAAATAAAACAAATGAATAAACAAAAAATAATAAATTAATAAATAAATAGATATATTGATAAAATACTCTCACGTGGATGATGGCACGAATATGTAACTGATTCCATTTGCCACGGACTAACTTTAAAGTACATACAGCCTTGGGTGACGAGACCAAATTTAGCTACATCAAAATTGCGAAATGTCGCGTTATCGGCTCAGGATCAGGGACGAAAAGAAAATGTGGGGGGCTATGTGATGCCATGCTCGGTAGACAAAGGATTTACGAAATACGTTGAAAAGCTCAAGCACACGGAAGCACGTGGAACATTGTTGAACCAGCAGGGAGTTAAAACTAATATGGTTACGAAACCACACAAATACACACACTCTTCCTACACCCCACACGCCCCCCACACCCACACACTCACGCATGCACAAACGAGTAGAAAATTCATTTCAGCGCCAAGAAATGCAGTTTTAGAATTGGGGAAAACTCAAAAAGACCATTGAATCAATCAATTACAAATTAAACAATCATAAACGCAAAAAAAAAAAAAAAAAAAAAAGAGAAGAGAAGGATCTGGAAGCACTGAAAAGGAATAACATATCACCTGATAAACATGTCAGTAGTATTCTAGAGAAGACACGGGCTGCAGAGGAATATGAGAGTGGTTTTTCACTACACAGATGAGATGAAATATATACTGTATATATATATATATATATATATATATATATATATATATATATATATATATATATATATATATACACACTAGCCAAATTACCTGCGCGTTGCTGCGACTTCATGAATAATCCCTAACCTAACCATACCTCACCTAGCTTGAACCCTTAACCCTAACCAAATATATAATTTTTAATGAAATATAGTTATCCAAGTACCTGGAGTGATAGGGTATCAGAATATATATGGTTATGGGGGTCTATTTCCTAAACCCTAGAAGTTTGTGGACAAACAAACGAAAAAAAAAAAAACCCAGACAGACAGACAAATTAAAGATGGTAATGCAAGTACCTGGGGTTATAAGGTTTCAGAATATATTTGGTTATAGGGGTAAATCATCAAAAACCTAGGAGTTCGTGAATAATCTCTAACCTAACCATACCCCACCTAACTTTATCCCTTAACCCTAACCAAAATATATATCTTTAAATAAAATATAGTTATCCAAGTACCTGGAGTGATAGGGTATCAAAATATATATGGTTATGGGGGTCTATCTCCAAAACCCTAGAAGAAGTTCGTGAACAAATAAACGAACAAACAAAGAAACAAACAGACAGACAGACAAATTAAAGATAGTAATGTAAGTACCTGGGGTTATAAGGTTTCAGAATATATTTGGTTATAGGGATCTATCTGCAAAAATCTAGGAGTTCGTGAATAATCTCTAACCTAACCATACCCTACCTAAACTTTAATCCTTAACCCTAACCAATTTTTTTTTTAATGAAATATAGTTATGCAAGTACCTGGAGTGATAAAGTATCAGAATATATATGGTTATGGAGGTCTATCTCCAAAACCCTAGGAGAAGTTCGTGAACAAATAAACAAAGAAACAAACAGACAGACAGACAAATTAAAGATAGTAATGTAAGTACCTTGGGTTATAAGGTTTCAGAATATATTTGGTTATAGGGGTCTATCTGAAAAAACCTAGGAGGAGTTCGTGAATAATCTCTAACCTAACCATACCCTACCTAACAATTTTTTTTAATGAAATATAGTTATCCAAGTACCTGGAGTGATAGGGTATGAGAATATATATTGTTATGGGGGTCTATCTCCAAAACCCTAGGAGGAGTTCGTGAACAAAGAAACGAACAAACAAACAAACACACAGACAGACAAATGAAAGATAGTTATCTAAGTACCTTGGGTTATAGGGTTTTAGAATATATATGGTTATAGGGGTCTATCTGCAAAAAATCTAGGAGTAGTTCGTGAATAATCACTCACCTAACCATACCTCACCTAACTTTAACCCTTAACCCTAACCAAAATATTTTTTTGGAAATGAAATATAGTTATCCAAGTACCTGGAGGGATAGGGTATCAGAATATATATGGTTATGGGGGTCTATCTCCAAAACCCTAGGAGGAGTTCGTGAATAAACAAACAAGCAGACAGACAGACAGACAGAGGCTGCTACTTTATTATAGAATAATATATATATATATATATACATATACATATATATATATATATATATGTATATATATATATAATATACATATACATATATATATACATATATATATATATATATATATATATATATATATAATATATATAATATATATATATACACTCCTCTGATCAATAAGTAATGAGAAAATGTCAGGCGAGACATTAAATATGATTTGATCAAAATACTACTTCATGGTGAAGTACACGTACATATATTCTATAAAATGACTAACTGGCAACTTTCTATATTTGTAGGTCTGAGTGCAGTCATCCTGAGTACATTGCTGAGCATAGGCGTCTTTCATATCATTCCATGATTCCCACGACCGCGCCAACCTCTGCCACGTCACTCCTGCAATCTTCTCTATCTCGTCTATCCATCTTCTGTCTGGTCTTCCTCTTCCACGCTTCCTATCTCACGGCGTCCACTCAGTAACACAATTGCTCCATTGCTCATCAGCCGTTCGCACCAACTTACCTACCCAATTCCACTTCCTCTTTTTTACTGCCTCCACAATATCTTTTACTCTAGTCTGCTCTCTCACCCAATTTGCTCTCTTTCGGTCTCAGCGTTATTCCCATCACTGATCTCTCCAGTCTGTTCTGTGCAGTCCTTAGCTTTATCTTCATCGCCTTCGTCAGTTTCCAAGTCTCACACCCGTAGATCATTGCTGGCAGAATGCATTGATTGTAAAATTTACGGTTCAATCATAAAAGTAGAGAGGTTCTCAGGATTTCATTAGACTTACCAAACACTTTCCAACCAATTGTAATACGTCTTTTTATTTCATTATCATGGTCTTTGGTCACTATCGATTATAATCTCTTTATTTTAAACTTTCGTGTTGAACATTAATTTGGTTTTACTCTTATTCATTTTTAAACCTACTTTGAGACTTTCCTTGTTCAGATCACTCAGCATATCTTGCAAGTATTCTGCTCTTTCTGAAATAAGAATAATGTCATCCGCAAATCTTAGGTGGTTCAAATATTCGCCATTAATCTTCAAGCTTTTCTCTTCCCAAATCGACCTTCTGAAAATCTTTTCCAAACAAGCTGTAAATAATTTGGGTGAAACTGTATCGCCTTACCGTACTCCATTTTCGATCTTGATCTTTTTTGTATCTTTCTGCAGTCGAATTACAGTGGTATTTTTTGCATAAACTTTTTTCTAGGACCCTTACGATCTATTCGTTTGTACCCTACTTGCGTAGCGAGTTTATTATTGCAATTTGTTCTACCGAGTCAAAGGCCTTTTCGTAATGTACAAAAGCTAAACAAAGAGGTATATTGTATTCTGTCGTTTTCTCGATTAGTTGGTTCATTACCTGCAAATGGTCTGGAGTCGAATATCCATTTCTAAAGCCTGCCTGTTCTCTCGGTTGGTTTCCATCTAAAATTTCGTTTAGTCTATTTGTAAGGATCTAGTAGAATATTTTATATACATTTGATAGCAAATTAATCGGTCAGTAGTTACTAAGGTCCTTCTGGTCTCCTATTTTATGAATAAATCACTATAGCATTGCACCACGATTCAGGAACGCTTGCTTGACGTAAGCACTGGGTGTACAACTGAACTAACTTAATATGATTTTCCCCCTGCATTTTTCAAAACATCTATCGATATACCATCTTCCCCAGGTGCTTTTCCTCGTTTCATATTATTTAGAGCAAATTCTACTTCTTCCTTTATAATCTCTGGTACACTCCTAACGTCTACAGACGAATTTACTGACTCAACTACGATCTTCAACGAGTAAAGCTCTTGGTAAACTTCTACTCTTTTCATCATTCTGTCTCTGCATTTGATGATCTCTCCATTTCTATCTTTCAAACATATAATTTGCTGTCTTCCTAAAGCATGTCTGCTATCTGTTCCTTTAATACTATTACCT
>NC_134782.1:73736822-73756822 GCF_046742065.1 Oratosquilla oratoria | reverse complement strand
ATGTTTTGTGATCTAAATGTATATGTGTTTTTGTATGAATGTCTTATGTGATGCAGATGGTAGATTGTTTGAAGATAGTAAATGCTGACAGTTCTGCCAGAGTAAGCACCAATTGAGAACGAAGCTTTTATTGATTTACAACGTTTTGGTTATAGGAAATTAAAAAGGGAAAAATGTAAACTTTAAGTATATAAAAACCTAAGAAGGAACGAAGACAAGACAGGTAAGGAAAGGAGGCAAGTCATAGATGACTTTCAAACACCTTTTTCACCACGAAAAATAAATGAACTCCTGGAATGCAATGCTGAACATGCCCTTATTTTTTTTCTATAGTATCTGACTCTCGAATAACTGCTGTGGTGCTCTAGTTTGGCATTGTTCACCAGAGCGGAGTCGATGAGGATGATATATATATATATATATATATATATATATATATATATATATATATATATATATATATATATACATATATGTAATATATATATATATGTATATACACACACACACATATATATATATATATATATATATATATATATATATACTTATAAAATTCTGATAATCTTGTTTGTCATCTTGCTTGCTTGCTTGCTTGCTTGCTTGAAACCGTCACCCAGCCAGTCAGAAGAAGAGATTTTTCGTCACGACTGAGAACCAGCCAATCAGAAGAGATATGACGTCACGACTGAGGACCAGCAAATCAGAAGAAGAGATCATAAGAATAGATATTACGTCACCACTGAGGACTAGCCAATCAGAAGAGACATGGCGTCACGGCATCAGCTCTCTGGGTCCTAAGGAACCCCAGCTCTGAGCTCGTGACGTCACGACTGCTAATTTTCCAATTTGCCAGTTTTTTTATTTCCAATTTTCCGATTACATATTTTCTGACCATTTCTACTAATAATAAAAATTAAACCATTTCAAAGGTGACACATTTTAAAAATGTTACATGTCTTGGAGAGGGGGGTCTGTAAGTCCTCCGAGGTCGTAAGTTCTCCGAGGCAGTAAGCCTTTCGAGGCTGTAAGTTCTCCGAGGGTGCAAGTTCTCCGAGGGTGCAAATCCTCCGAGTGTGCAAGTCGCCCCAGGGTGCAAATCCTCCGAGGGTGCAAGTCCTCCGAGGGTGCAAGTCCTCCGAGGGTGCAGGTCCTCCGAGGGTGCCAGTCCTCCGAGGGTGCAAGTCCTCCGAGGGTGCAAGTCTTCCGAAGTTGTAAGCCCTTCGAGGCTGCAAGTCCTCCGAGGTCGTAAGTCCTACGAGGGTGCAAGTCCTCTAAAGTTGCAAGTCCTACGAGGTTGTAAATCCTCCAAGGTAATAAATCCTCCAAGGTAATAAGTCCTCCAAGGTAATAAGTCCTCCAAGGTAATAAGTCCTCCAAAGTAATAAGTCCTCAAAGGTCGCAAGTCCTCAAAGGTCGCAAGTCCTCAGTGGTCGCATGTCCTCAGTGGTCGCAAGTCCTCAGTCGTCGCCATGTTTCCTTGAACTGACCAGGAAAAAATGTCCCTTGGGTTCGGCCTCGGCCTCAGCCTCGGGGCGGAACCCCAACACGGGATCCCCAGCACGGGATCCCTATCGTGGGATTAGAGCGCGGAGCGCTGCGGCCGTAGACCGCTGTTTGCGCAGCCAAGCCCCCGGCGAAGCCCGCGGATTGTAATATTTAAAAGTTTCATATTCATTATTTAGAAATATAGCCAACTCCTGAATTAGCATCTATTAGGCATAATGAGTATATTAGAACATTACGTAGTGTTCCAAGCAACGACATGACGTCACAATTTTCCGATTACATATTTTCTGACCATTAATATCTAAAAATTTCATATTCAGTATTTAAAAGTATAGTCAACTCCTGAATTAGCATCTATGAGGCATAATGAGTTTATTAGAATATTACGAACCGTATGAATCATATGATGCGTAGTTTTCCAAGCAACGACGACATGACGTCACAATCTTCTGCATTTCACTTCTTATAACTAATCAAGTCACTGCCTTCGTCTACTGAATAGAGGTAAGAGCTCTAAATTATACTCAATTTGATATAGAAACTTATTTTCCGTGATTTATACTATACGGTGATAGTGACATAGTATATCTATCATAAAGTTTATATTTAAAAACGTTGCTACTCGCTCAAGTCCCATGGGACTCCCTGAATGATAATGATAATGAGTGGGAGTGGGATTGGGAGTGGGAGTGGGATTGGGAGTGGGATGACGAGACGTGACATAACATAAGCATAATTAAGGAGGCTCTCCTTATTTAATTTCTTGAGAACGCCTGTATCCAGTTTACTTTCCTTCGAGAGAGCACGAGGACCGCACACAACTGGTAAGTCTTAAGCTAATAGTAACCTGCTTTAAAAAGAGGAGCCATTTAAGATTTTATTTGACCCAACGGGTCACGGGTGGTCTAGTTGATATATAAATATATACATATATATATATATATATATATATATATATATTTATATATATATGTATATATATATATATATATATATGAGAGAAATTCGCTAATAGCAGCGACATAAATCCGATAATTTTTATGATGCAACTGTCATAAAAATTATCGGATATATATATATAGTATATATATATATATAGTATATATATATATAGTATATATATATATATATGTATATATATATATATATATATATGGAAAAAAACTCCACCGCAAGGACTCGAACCTTTGCCGTAGTGACTGCTTATTCTGAAACAAAAGCGATAGCATCGAGCCACCCATGCCGTACCGACGGTACTAGGGCAGCTCGGTTTCTATTTTAATTTCACCGAGTTTTTATTATGGCGAGCCATCCAACAAGTTGTGTGTCATTTTGACAAATGGAAATAAGCTCCACCGTAAGGACTCGAACCTTTGCCGTAGCGACTGCTTATTCTGAAAAAGGCTTATTTCCATTTGTCAAAATGATACACAACTTGTCGGATGGCTCGCCATAATAAAGACCCGTGGGAAACGGGTCACGTTTGAAAACTGAAGGGGAGTTTTCTGTATATTCGGGTGGTTCAATTTATTTTTATGTGTTGCCTGTAATCTTGAATAATATAAAGGGATATGAAACATGTGGCATTACACTGTTACGTTCATACACTTTCTCCTTATCCTGTCGGTTTCATATATAATTAATTCAACGTTATTCTAGCCTATTAGGTAGTTGGTGTTGTTTCGGTGTGTTACACACGTGTTAATGATAGTATTATTTTGAACGTCCCTTCGATGTTCACGAATGTGTGTGTCTTAGGTCAAGCAACGTTTCTCCGATGTAAGATTTGTTGCATCCCTTACATTGAATCTTGTACATACCAGCCTTGATGTCCTCGTTTTTTTCAACATTTGTATTTTTTCGTAGTAAAGTTCCACTTGAGCATACGAGCTGGAGTTGTAGTCGGTGTTCAGTACTGTAATATTAGTGACTGGTTCACTGGTGGCGTAATCGGAAGCGTGCTGGTCCAGCATTTGCTTAGCTGTAAATTCGAGTCCCACGCTCCTCTCCGATTCCCACCAGTGACTGTTACCTGCCCCAACAGTCCAAATGTACAGGTAAAGGATTACGGATTCGGCCGCAGCTACGCGCCTCCTTACCTTCACTGCGTTGATGACAGCTGTACATTGTCATTTCTACATTTCTCTTGCACTGGTTTATGATAGTTTCCAGAAATTCCAGTTTCGTATATATTTTCTGGACGTATTGGCATTTTTCCTCTATATATTCTACACTGCAAATTTTGATTGCCCCGAGATAGAAAAATACGCCACTCCTGATTCTTAGATCATGGTGGAAATAAAAGTGTAATTAATCTCTTTTTGTAGGTTTCCTATACACCATAAATTTCAATAAGTTACCCTGTTTGTTGAGTCAATAGGAGACAAATTTTGCCCAGTAAATCAAACTATCAGAATGGGATCAAAGCAAACACCTTCCCTGGGCGCAAGCATACTCACATGCTGAGTTTCACTGGTGGAATAGGGGAAGAGGAGCTGGATACAAGTGAACACAACACTCGCCTACTTTCCTTCTAAAGGTTATTTATAAAGAAGTTATATCAAACCTCCGGCTGATCGGCGGTACCACCCACTTCCTTAATTTCTACCCCCTGTAAAATCACTGTCAAAGTTTTTTGTTTTCCCAGCAAATTATAAAGAACGTAATTTGATATGCTGGAGGAAAATTATTTCCGTTCAGCATATCAGATTCCTTCCCGAAAGCTGCGGGCTACAAATCTGCTCAAACAGTCGGAGGAAGAATAGTACATTATGATAACACCTTGGAGAGGGGGAACTCTTGGACGTCTTAAACTATAGTACGATTTCGTTGAGGACTGAAAGATATGTACTGTATATGCCCCTGGTCCCAGAGCACATCCAGTAATAAAAACACGATTGTTAACTGAACCATGTTATCTTTTTTTTTTTTTTTAATATTACGTGCAAATATCTAATAAAAAAGAGTATTTATATTATATACACGTGATCTAGACTGTGCCTGTTCGGACGGACTTTCGTATATCTTATTACAGAAAGACAGAAGAAATTCCGGTACCCTACAAGAGACCATCTTAACCAATAGTCTGGCCTTATTTACTTTAGTGCACAAGACGAATAGATTAAATCAGGGGTCATCACTGGGTTTTACCGCAGAGTTCTTAGGAGAAGTAGTGAGGAATATTTGGGCGAAGAAATCAGATACATCACCGCAGCATTCAAGAGCCTGAGATACCCAGAAGGCATGCTAGGGACACTCCTACAGAAAGCCTTTAAAATAAGACAGAAGAAAGAGGATAGAGAAAGTTCAGATTTGTGATATCTAGTGGTTTCCATCTCTAGTCTTACTCACATCCTCAACAATACACTCGTACTGGAACTTTCAGAACTTGTTGTAGTCAACGACACTGGGGAAAAGATCGGACATTTGACTACAAAGAGAAACCCAAAAGCCAGCAATGACACGAACATCGTCTAAAGGTTTCATGTAACAAATGCAACAACCCATACTACGGTGTGATGTATACAACATTAAAGAACAGACTTGGGGAACACAAACCGGACATTAGGTTCCACTACGCTCTAATGAATCAACATCTCACCATGTCGGTAAGGGAGAAGGCACCATACACTGGGAGAGGTCCTTATGAACAAAAAGCCAACTACTCATCCTGTACACCATTCCAAGTCTCTTGCCTATACCTCCTAAGCCACGACACAAATCCTAATAAATACTCCTTAAAGTGCTCAGTGACAATAACCCGCTTTTATACACAACTATCATTTCATTTTCCTAATGACTTCCCTTCCCGCAAAAACCGATCCCGCGCGAGCGGGTGGTCTGTTCCAGGTAGTCCATATTCCATTCCTTGAAGTAAGATTACCTGCGAAACTAGTGAGGAATAAACTTAGATTAAGACTCCTACATTTACTCTTTCTAATCATAAATTATTAAAACATAAACCATTGAAACTATATACGAAAGATATTCGTGCTGACGAAGTTGATAATCACCCGTGTGTCACACCACTCTGAATGTGCAATTAATTAAGTTTTTGTCATTGTTACTCGTGTCAAGTCAAGGAATAATTTATATTTCTAATTCAGAATTTATTTGTAATTCTGTTCCCCTTAATGAATATTCACTCTTGTACTTGCAACTTTTCTTGTGGATTTCTTTCAGATTAAAGGTTTTTATATTTTGTGTTTATATGTAATTTCTCATGCATGAGTATGATGACTGTTTTAATACAGTTAAACTTTTGTTAAACATTTGCTTTTCCTTTTTTTCAGATGGGGTTTTAATCATGCACATGTCTCCTGATTTGTTCAATAATGACGTGCGTTGTATGCGTGAGAATTCATCATTTCAACTAAATGAAACAAGAGAGATAATGTGAACAGGTCAGGAGTAAGTTGAAACCAGGTTTAAGTTACATTTGGGGGAATATATAAAACCGATTTCAGATTACCTTAAAGTAAAACGAAATGGGGAAATGGAAGTTATAGTCTTTACACAAGTTCGGAGACCGAGAACCAGCTACCAGGGTTCCACATCCAGATGGAGGGAAGGGTGTGTGTTAGTGGGGTTAGATGAAGAGTGATAGGGAGATAATCCTCTCCGATGTCCGTTCGTAGGGTTACTACAAGCATGTACCCCCCCCACACACAAGTTAGATGAGAAAGTAGTGTGTGCAAAAACAATACATGAATTTAAAAATAGTTTAGATAAAATGAGATATGAAGACGGGACACCACGACAATAGCTCCCCTTCCCGTAGAATACAACTAGGTAAATACACACACACACACACACACACACACACACACACACACACACACACACACACACACACACACACACACACACACACACACACACACACACACACATATATATATATATATACATATATATATATATACATATATACATATATACATATATATGTAATATATATATATGTTGAGACGTTTTGACAGGTTGACGTAAGCGGAGTAGGAAACACAGGAGTCTTGGTCTTGAGTTTATTCCAGACTAATTTCGCAGGTATGCTTTTTCATTCCTTTGAAAAATCATACCTGCGAAACTAGTCAGGAATAAACTCAAGACTAAGACTCCTTTGTTTCCTATTCCGCTTACGTCAACATATATATATATATATATATATATGTATATATATATATATATATATTTATATATATATATATGCAGAAGAAATCACTTGAACGCGTGATACTAGTATGCAGACTAGTATCTGGGAAAAAGAAAGAGATGAGACCGAGCGCTTTCGTCTATTCAGACATTTTCAAGGTATAGATACATAAAAGAGACAAGTATATATACTCAGAAAATTAAGGTGGATCTCTCCCAGTGCCATATTGGCTCAAGTGTCCGGACATTTGGTTTACAATTTTTGTTATGATAAATTCATCCAATTTGTATAATTTGTATAATTTGTATAATCCTTCTATGATTCTATGATGTTTCTATTCAAATAAGAATTACTTTTGACAATTACTTTAGCTTCATTCCAATTGATACAATGGTTAAAATCCCTAAGATGGACTTATTTGTCCATCTTAGGGATTTTAACCACTTCTAACGCTATATTTGTGTTGCTTTATTCTAACATTTAATTCCTTTCCAGTCTGACCAATATAGCATTTGTTGCAATCTTTACATGGAATTTTATATACACAGCCTTCCTTATTTTTAGGGGAATTTTTAATCAAAAGACTTTTGACTGTGTTGGAGTTCCTAAAAATGGTTTGGATGTTGAAATTCTTAAGAATATGCGGCAATTTAATGAAGTTGTCATGATACGGAAGAACGAGAAGATTTTTAGAATTAAATTTTTCTTTAGTTTTGTCATCAAAATAAGACTTTCTAGCTATTTTTTGAGAAATTTCAATTAGATGATTTGGATACTTTAATTTTAAAGCTATGTCATTTATTCTTGAGAATTCATCATCCAAAAACTCCGGACTACAAATCCGATAAGCACGAAGGTACATTGAAGATAACACAGATGCTTTGGTCCTGTAATGATGAGAAGAGTAAAAATGAACATATGAAAGAACATTGGTGGGTTTCCTATAAACATCAAATTTGAAAGACCTTTCGTTTCTGTATATCAATACATCAAGGAAAGGTAATTGATTATTTTGTTCTATTTCCATGGTAAAATTGATTGAAGGGACTAAGGCGTTAAGTTGTGACAAGAAAGTTGACGGGTCAGCATTAACAGGCCAAATGCACAAAATATCATCAATGTACCTAAACCAAGTAACATTTTGGGGGAGAATATTGGGTAACAACTTTGTTTCAAAAAATTCCATATAAAGATTGCTAAGAATTGGAGAAATCGGATTACCCATTGCCATACCGAAATTCTGTAAATAACAGTTACCGTTAAACACAAAATAAGATTCCAAATCACACAATTTAATTAAATCAATAATGGTAGCAGTAGGCAGTGGTAAATCAAATTTCTCCAATTCTTCTTCAAGATACACTAATAAATCAAAAACCGGAACACGGGTGAAAGATATTAATTGATCACTGGGAACCATTCAGTGTGTATGTATAAACTTTCCCACGCGCACATACTATCCGATGCTCTATCATAGCAGAGATGACTTGAACGCGATATTTTGTGTAGGCGTAATTCGAGCATACAAATATAAGAAAGTCGTACTCAACTTATATCTCTCTTGATAGCGTATTGGTTTACGTCACTGTAACTTTGTTACGGGTTAGCTGGGTTCGAATCCTCGGCTCGTCCACGTTTCAATTTCCAACGGATGCCTCCTTCGAGCGTCTCTCAGTCTCGATTGCGATGGCATGGAATTAAAAGTGATTTGTGGTTGAGAAAGATATTAATTAATCACTGGGAACCATTCAGTGTGTATGTTTAAACTTTCCCACGCGCACATACTATCCGATGCTCTATCATAGCAGAGATGACTTGAACGCGATATTTCGTGTAGGCGTAATTCGAGAATACAAATATAAGAAAGTCGTACTCAACTTATATCTTTCTTGATAGCGTATTGGTTTACGTCACTGTAACTTTGTTACGGGTTAGCTGGGTTCGAATCCTCGGCTCGTCCACGTTTCAATTTCCAACGGATGCCTCCTTCGAGCGTCTCTCAGTCTCGATTGCGATGGCATGGAATTAAAAGTGATTTGTGGTTGAGAAAGATATTAATTGATCACTGGGAACCATTCAGTGTGTATGTATAAATTTCCCACGCGCACATACTATCCGATGCTCTATCATAGCAGAGATGACTTGAACGCGATATTTCGTGTAGGCGTAATTCGAGCATACAAATATAAGAAAGTCGTACTCAACTTATATCTCTCTTGATAGCGTATTGGTTTACGTCACTGTAACTTTGTTACGGGTTAGCTGGGTTCGAATCCTCGGCTCGTCCACGTTTCAATTTCCAACGGATGCCTCCTTCGAGCGTCTCTCAGTCTCGATTGCGATGGCATGGAATTAAAAGTGATTTGTGGTTGAGAAAGATATTAATTGATCACTGGGAACCATTCAGTGTGTATGTATAAACTTTCCCACGTGCACATACTATCCGATGCTCTATCATAGCAGAGATGACTTGAACGCGATATTTCGTGTAGGCGTAATTCGAGCATACAAATATAAGAAAGTCGTATTCAACTTATATCTTTCTTGATAGTGTATTGGTTTACGTCACTGTAACTTTGTTACGGGTTAGCTGGGTTCGAATCCTCGGCTCGTCCACGTTTCAATTTCCAACGGATGCCTCCTTCGAGCGTCTCTCAGTCTCGATTGCGATGGCATGGAATTAAAAGTGATTTGTGGTTGAAAAATATATTAATTGACCACTGGGAACCGTTCAGTGTGTATGTATATATATATATATATATATATATATATATATATATATATAATATATATATATATATAAATATATATCACAACAAAGATATGTCGTAGCACATTTGTAAAATAATACTGATGACCCACTTTCGGAGAAGAATAAGCGAAGATATAGAGAAATCACCAAGGCCCATGCTACGCCGGTCATGTGACCTGAGCCACCAATATGCGAGCATGCGTGCCGGGCGTGTTGACCTGAGCCCCATCCCCTCTTGCTACCTCACTGCTTTACTATAAATGCACATTGTTCTGTACTTTGTAACTCATATCTGCTGAAGAGGATCACAGTAAGTGATCGAAATATACAGATCTCTATATCTTCGCTTATTCTTCTCCGAAAGTGGGTCATCAGTATTATATATATATATATATATATATATATATATATATATATATATATAGAGAGAGAGAGAGAGAGAGAGAGAGAGAGAGAGAGAGAGAGAGAGAGAGAGAGAGAGAGAGAGAGAGAGAGAGAGAGAGAGAGAGAGAGAGAGAGAGAGAGAGAGAGAGAGAGAGAGAGAGAGGTTTAAGAGTGGTCACCCTTGCATGACTGAACATAAGTTAACTGTGTTTATTAGCATATATATATATATATATATATATATATATATATATGTATGTATGTATATATATACATATATATATATATACATATATATATTTGTGTGTGTGTGTGTGTGTGTGTGTGTGTGTGTGTGTGTGTGTGTGTGTGTGTGTGTGTGTGTGTGTGTGTGTGTGTGTGTGTGTGTGTGTGTGTGTGTGTGTGTTTGTATGTAGGTTGTGTTACTCTACATTTGGAATTAGTGATGAAGGAAACTCGGGTGGAGTTCTTGGCTTTACTTCTCCAAGTAAGGATCTAACTACTACATACACGGCAAGTCCTCAGCAAAGTTCGGAGGATTGTCAGACATATATTAGACACATATATATAGTTGCCATATATTAGTAAGGATTTACAAGTTTTCGTCGTGTCGGGTGAGACGTCGGCCGATAAAAGTGCAGGTGTTGACCCGAGACACAGCTGCTGCTATTGTTCAATGTAGAACTCTTGACATGAGACACTGAGAATCTTTTGTTATCAAAGGGCGGCGACAAGAAAGGTCGGTTAGCTTGGTCACAGAACAATGGGAGTCCCTTGGGAGACGGTAGTCTTGTTGAAACCACATCTTGTAGCATATGATGCGTGCGCGCGTGTGCATACTATTATCGAAGTTGTGTATGTTTCTTAAGACAGATTGAACATTTTTAGAAGTTCCGCCATGGGATACGAACCCTGACCCGTGCGTCGATAATCACGAGGTCAAGACGTTAGCAACCATGCTACATGGTGATGGTACAAAAGGACTGTATTAGTCCCCGACCACGCTTCACGTAACATTGGAAGATCTAATCTCAATTTCATCTAATCCCGTATTAGGCGAGCCCTCCGACAAGTTGTGTATGTTTCTTAAGACAGATTGAACATTTTTAGAAGTTCCGCCATGGGATACGAACCCTGACCCGTGCGTCGATAATCACGAGGTCAAGACGTTAGCAACCATGCTACATGGTGATGGTACAAAAGGACTGTATTAGTCCCCGACCACGCTTCACGTAACATTGGAAGATCTAATCTCAATTTCATCTAATCCCGTATTAGGCGAGCCCTCCGACAAGTTGTGTATGTTTCTTAAGACAGATTGAACATTTTTAGAAGTTCCGCCATGGGATACGAACCCTGACCCGTGCGTCGATAATCACGAGGTCAAGACGTTAGCAACCATGCTACATGGTGATGGTACAAAAGGACTGTATTAGTCCCCGACCACGCTTCACGTAACATTGGAAGATCTAATCTCAATTTCATCTAATCCCGTATTAGGCGAGCCCTCCGACAAGTTGTGTATGTTTCTTAAGACAGATTGAACATTTTTAGAAGTTCCGCCATGGGATACGAACCCTGACCCGTGCGTCGATAATCACGAGGTCAAGACGTTAGCAACCATGCTACATGGTGATGGTACAAAAGGACTGTATTAGTCCCCGACCACGCTTCACGCACGGGTCAGGGTTCGTATCCCATGGCGGAACTGAATGTTAAGGAATTTGAAGACATGCCTGGGATATACAGGGTGTGTACCGGTAGAGTTGCAAATGGAATATCTTGCTATGGAGTAACTGTCCTGGATGTGCACTGAGTCTTTGTATCCTGTAGTCATATAGGAGATGTGTTACATCAAGAAATGGGAGGGAACCTTCTTCACTATGTTCGGTGGTGAAGCTGAGATTAGAAGCTTCTTTCAATTGTCATTGCTAGGCTTCAATTTGTTGGATGTTCTAGGTCATAACAAAAATATCATCGATGTATCGACAGTATATTCGTGGTCTCTGTACCTCATCGAATACCTCTTCTTCAATCCTGCCCATGAAAAAGTTGGCAATTAGAACTTCTAATGGTGATCCCATGGCAACTCCATCAATCTGGCAGTACTTGGTCCCCCTCGGGCAGGTAAATGGTGCTTCTTTGGTACAGCATTCTAACAGTTTCTTCATCACAGGTTCTGGGATGTCGCGATTCGGGGTGTCATTATTATGGTAAACTCTGTTGATTATATACTGGATGGTACGGTCCAGCCAATCACCATCCACCTTCTTCCCATTTAACCCGCATTACCGGGTATACAAGTTGCTGATCTTCATGGAATCTTCATTACATTAATTGCCACTGAAGAAGCATCAGGAGGTGTGAAAACACGTTTTGGCTTTCGACTATGCCTATTTCTATCTAATGGCATACGGCGAATTACTCGGACTCCTGCCTATGGAAGGCAAAGTCGCCTTACGAAAGAGAGAGAAGACTGACAAAAAGCTTTGTCACAACAAGCTTGCCATTTCATTCAATGATATATATATATATATATATATATATATGTGTGTGTGTGTGTGTGTGTGTGTGTGTGTGTGTGTGTGTGTGTGTGTGTGTGTGTGTGTGTGTGTGTGTGTGTGTGTGTGTGTGTGTGTGTGTGTGTGTGTGTGTGTGTGTGTGTTTCCCTAGTTGTATTTTACGGGAAGGGGAGCTACGCTCGTGGTGTCCCGTCTTCATATCTCATTTTATCTAAACTGTATTGTTTTTGCACACACCACTTTCTCATCTAACTTGTTCCAAATGTCTATTACTCTGTGGGGAAAGCTCTTCTTTTTCAGATGTCTTCTATAACTGTCTTGATTTTCTTTCCGTGTCCTCTTGTATTTCTACTATCCCATTTTATTAGATCCTCTCTATCAATAGTTTCTATGCCTATCATGATTCTATAAATAGTTATCAAGTCTCCCCTCTCTCTAATGTCTGTAGCTCAAGTATTCCTAGTCTCTCTTCATATGATAGTTATGAGAGCGTTGGTGCCAACTTCGTAATTGCTCTTTGTATTCTTTCAAGTTTTGTTATACATTTTTTTTTTTTTTTTGGTGACCACGTCGTCGCTGCATATTCCAAAGTGACTAGTATTTTCTTTACCATTTCTTCGTCCAGGTATGTAAATGCCACTTTGATTGTTCTTATTAAATTATAAGTTTCTCCAAAACTTTTCTTTATATGTTTCTCAGGGGACATATTATTCATAATAATGACTCCCAGGTCCTTCTCATTTTCTATTTTCTTATTTCTTCTCCCAATTTATATGATCCCACTATTCTTTTTTTGCTTCTTCCAAATTCCATTACACTACACTTCTTAATATTGAATTCCATCTCCCACTTCCTACTCCATTCCCATACTTTATTGAGATCACTCTGCAGCGACTCACAATCTTCTTCCGTGTTCACTTTTTTTTAACGATTTTGCATCATCCGCAAAGAAGCTCGTATAACTTTCAATTCCTTTATCCATATCATTAATATATATAGCAAACATTATTGGGGCCAGAACTGTTCCTTGTAGAACACCACTTATCACTTCATCCCAATTAGAGTGTTTGTCTCTTATCACCACTCTCATTTTTCTTTCATGTAAGAAGTCTTCCATCCAATTCAGCAGTTTGTCCTGCATTCCTCCTGCAGTTTCTAACTTCTTTAGCAACTTCTTATGTGGCACCTTATCAAATTATTTTTTCAGGTTTTGAAATGCACAATCAGCCCATCCATCTCTTTCTTGTATTACGTCTATTAGCCTTGAATAGAAATACATTAAGTTTGTGACGTATGATCGTCCTTGTCTAAATCCAAATTGCCTTGGATCTAGTACGTTTTTTTTTTTTTTTTTTTTCAAATGCCTAACCCATCTAATTTTGATCATTCATTCACAAATTTTAGCTATCGTACTTGTAAGAGTGACCGGTCTATAGTTAGTAGGGTCTTCCTTGTTTCCCCCTTTATATATTGGTACTATATTTGCTCTTTTCCAATCTTCTGGAACTTTTCCTTCTTTCAATGAACTGTTTATTAGACTATGTATTTTGTTAGTTCATTCCTGCATTCTCTCAAAATCCAGTTTGTTATTTCATTTGGTCCATGCGATTTTCTGACATCGAGATTACTCAAGTGTTTCATTAATTCATTCCTTGTTACTTCTATCTCTTTTATTGAGGAGACTTTCTCCTCCCATTCGATATCTCTAGGTTGCATGTTTTCCCTCGTAAACACCGATTTAAAATGTATGTTAATAATTTCTGCCATTTCTATTTCCTCTGTGTATTCAACTCCTCCTTGTCGTAGTTTATCTAATTCTTGTTTGTTTTTCAGTTTGTTGTTTACAAATCTGTAAAATAGTTTTGGTTGATCTTTACATTTCTCTATGATATCTTTTTCGTATTTTCTCTTTTCTTCTCTGCATACTTGTACATATTCATATCTATAACTAGTATATATTTTCCATTTGTTAGGTCTTTTGTCTTTTTTCCATTCTATCCAAGCTTGATCCCTTTTGTCTTTTAACTCCCTACATATTTTGTTGTACCATCACTTTACATATTCTTTTTCTTGTTTTTGTCTTGGAACATACTTTTCCACTCCTTTATAAATTTTTGTCAAAATATTTCATTTCTCTTCTACTGTTTCCTCCTTGTGTATTCTTTCCCAGTTAGCTTTTTGAATTAATTCTCTTATTTCATCTTTTTTATATACATTACTCTTCCCTTTCTATATTGTTCGTTTTATTTTATTTATTTATTTTTATTATTATTATTATTATTATTATTATTATTTTTTTTTTTTTTTTTTGCATTTTTCCACATTTAGTTCCACTTCAACCAATGTGTGGTCACTTTTATTTATTGGTGTCTTATATTCAATCTTGTCCACTATTTCGGGTTCTGATGTGATTATTAGGTCCAGTCTCGATTATTCTTCCTCATTTCTATACCTAGTATTCTCTTGTATCCATTGCATCATTTTATGTTCTATAATCATATCAAGTAGTACATTTTCCCATAGGTCATCTCCACCCTTCACTGTCATCTCTTCCCAGCACATTTCTTTACAATTAACGTCACCCATTATAACTATTCTTCCTCCATCTTCCATTATCTTATTTAGTGTTATCCTTGTGTCTTCTAACATATTTTTGTGTTCTTTCTCTTCCCACGAAGCCGTTTTAGGAGGCACATAATTTACTACAAACTTCCTGCTCTTCCCATCCTTGTCCTTCACTTCCATCATAATCATCTCTACTCTATTCTTTCCATATGTGACATTCCTCACATTTATATCCTTCTTAGTCAGGAACATAACTCCACCCCCTTGTTTTACCTCTCTGTTTCTAATCCAATAATTATATGCACCATGTCCTACACTGTTGGGTAGTAGTGGACCTTTCAATTTTGTCTCTACAATTCCCATTATGTCCGGTTCTTTTTCCTTCAGGTAATCATTCAGTTCGTTCAAGCCTGTTATTAAGCCATCTATATTTGTGTAAGACACTTTTAATTTTCTGCTAATTCCATTGTGTTTTCTTTTTCCCTTCTGTTTTTTCTGCAATGAACCATTCATTCATCACTTTCATATTCGCTACTCTCCAATAGAATTTCTCTTTTTCTGACTCTGTTCTTCTCTCGTTTTTCTTTTCTTAGCTTCTAGTCTTTTTGTTTTCTCCTCCTCTCTTTCCTCTTTATTCATTTCTCTTTTTATCCATACCTGTTTATATTGATCACTGTCTGCTAGTTTCCCTGTTTTTGCTAAGATATTCTCTGCTGTTGTTTGTGACCTGAATTTAACCTTAATTGTTCTGGTCTTATCTGTATTGTATTTCCGTAGTCTATATATTTTTTTCTATTTCTTTCCTTGTTTCTGGTTCATCTTCTTGAACTACTTTTAATATCTTATCTACTTTTTCCTTTTCTTCCTTTATTCTTGTAGTCTTATTTAGATTATACTTCTCTTCCATCCCTAATATAATTATACATTCCTTTGTATCCGCTAAGTCTCTTATTATATTATCCTTCTCCCTCATCACTTTAATAACTGTGTCCTTAGTTTGTTCTTTCATCTGCTGTTCCATTATACCTCTAAATTCCATTTTATTGTTCTCTTGTACTTTTTTCCAACCACTTACCTCTTTTGCTATGGACTCTTTATTCTCTTTATTACTCCTCTTCAATTCCTCATTCTCATCCTTTACTTCTCTTAACTGTCTTTTTAATTCTTCTATTTCTTTAGTTAGGTTTTGATTCTCCTTCTTTAGTTCTTCCAGTTTATCAACTCTTTGAGTAATCAACTTTAATTGGTTAAACCTAACTTCCCAATTTTCATTCATTTCTTTTAGTTTCTCCTCTAGATTTACTAGTCGGGGGAGGTTGTCATTTCCTCCCTCATTAAATCCATGGAAATAGTTATCTTCACCTTCCATTGCGCTGCTCTTATCTATATTTCTAATTTTTACATTTTTACTAATCTCTTCGACTTCACCATTGTCGTCTGGCCGTCTTTTGTTGACATGCCGTCTGACTTCCTGGACCCAATCTTCCCCTTCCTCATTTCCTTCCATTTTCCTCAGTAATCCCTCCCCTTCTCCTTTTTCTTCACCTTCCCACTACACCACGAGCTTTCCCCTTCCCTATTGATAAAACACAGGTAGTTCCTTGTCATTGTGATCCTCGAAATTTGCAGATATCACTGAAGTCCAAACTTCGTTGCCACCCCGACCGACGTGTGTGTGTGTGTGTGTGTGTGTGTGTGTGTGTGTGTGTGTGTGTGTGTGTGTGTGTGTGTGTGTGTGTGTGTGTGTGTGTGTGTGTGTGTGTGTGTGTTTACTTAGTTGTTTTTACCTAGTTGTATTTTACGAGAAGGGGAGCTATGCTCTTGGTGTCCCATCTTCATATTTCGTTTTATCTAGACTGTTTTTAAATTCGTGTATCGTTTTTGCACACACCACATTTCATCTAACCTGTTCCAAACGTCTATTATCCTGTGGGGAAAGATTTTTTTTTTTTTTTCAGGTCTCTTCTATAATTGTCTTTATTGATTTTCTTTCCGTATCCTTTTGTATCTCTACTATCCCATTTTATTAGGTCTTCTCTATCAATAATTTTTATGCCTTTTATGATTCTATAAATAGTTATCAAGTCTCCCCTCTCTCTTCTTTGCTCTAATGTCTGTAGCTCAAGTTTTGCTAGTCCTTCTTCATATGATAGTTCTGAGAGCGTTAGTGCCAATTTCGGAATTGCTCTTTGTATTCTTTCAAGTTTTGTTATACATTTTTTTTTTTACTTGGTGACCACGTCGTCGCTGCATACTCCAATCTTGGTCTTATCAAAGTGACTAGTATTTTCTTTACCATTTCTTCGTCCAGGTATGTAAATGCCACTTTGTTCTTATCAAACTATAAATTTCTCCAAAAGTTTTCTTTATATGTTTCTCAGGGGACATATTATTCATAATAATGACTCCCAGGTCCTTCTTATTTTCTACTTTTTTAATTTCTTCCTCTCCCAATTTATATCATCCCACTATTCTGTTTTTGCTTCTTCCAAATTCCATTATACTACACTTCTTAATGTTGAATTTCATCTCCCACTTCCTACTCCATTCCCATACTTTACTGAGATCACTCTGCAGTGACTCACAATCTTCTACAATGTTTACTTTTTTAACAATTTTGCATCATCCGCAAAGAAGCTCATAACTTTCAATTCCTTTATCCATATCATCAATATATATATGGCAAACATTATTGGGGCCAGAACTGTTCCTTGTGGAACTCTACTAATCACTTTATCACCACTCTCATTTTCCTTTCATGCAAGAAGTCTTCCATCCACTTCAGTAGTTTGCCCTATATTCCTCCTGCAGTTTCTAATTTCTTTAGCAATTTCTTATGTGGCACCTTATCAAAAGCTTTTTTCATGTCTAGAAATGCACAATCAGCCCATCCATCTCTTTCTTGTATTGCATCTATTAACCTTGAATAGAAACACATCAAGTTTTTGACGCATGGTCCTCCTTGTCTAAATCCAAATTGCCTTGGATTTAGTACGTTTATTTTCAAATGCTTTACTCATCTAATTTTGACAATTCATTCACAAATTTTAGCTATCGTACTTGTTAGAGTGACCGGTCTATAGTTAGTAGGGTCTTCCTTGTTTCCCCCTTTATATATTGGTACTATACTTGCTCTTTTCCAATCTTCTGGAACTTTTCCTTCTTTCAATGAACTGTTTATTAGACTATGTATTTTGTCCATTAGTTCATTCCTGCATTCTCTCAAAATCCAGTTTGCCATTTCATCTGGTCCATGCGATTTTCTGACATCGGGATTACTCAAGTGATTCATTATTTCATTCCTTGATACTTCTATCTCTTTCATAGGGGGGGGGCTTTCTCCTCCCATTCGATATCTCTAGGTTGCATGTTTTCCCTCGTAAACACCGATTTAAAATGCTTGTTCATAATTTCTGCCATTTCTATTTCCTTTGTGTATTCAACTCCTCCTTGTCGTAGTTTCTCTAATTCTTGTTTGTTTTTCAGTTTGTTGTTTACAAATCTGTAAAATAGTTTTGGTTGATCTTTACATTTCTCTATGACATCCTTTTCGTATTTTCTCTTTTCTTTTCTGCACACTTGTACATATTCATATCTATAACTAGTATATATTTTCCATTTTTAAAGTCTTTCGTCTTTTTCCCATTTTATCCAAGCTTTATCCCTTTTGTCTTTTAACTCCCTACATCTTTTGTTGTACCATCACTTTACATATTCTTTTTCTTGTTTTTGTCTTGGAACATACTTTTCCACTCCTTTATAAATTTTTGTCAAAATATTTCATTTCTCTTCTACTGTTGTTTCCTCCTTGTGTGTTCTTTCCCAGTCTGTTTTTTGAAAGAATTCTCTTATTTTATCTTTATTTTTCATACATCAATCTTCCCTTTCTATATTGTTCATTTTTCCATGCATTTTTCCTCATTTAGTTCCAGTTCAACCAATGTGTGGTCACTTTTACTTATTGGTGTCTTATATTCAATCTTGTCCACTATTTCGGGTTCTGATGTGATTATTAGGTCCAGTCTCGATGGTTCTTCCTCATTTCTATACCTAGTATTCTCTTGTATCCACTGCGTCATTGTATGTTCTATAACCATATCAAGTAGTACATTTCCCCATAGGTCGTCTCCACCCTTCACTGTCATCTCTTCCCAGCACATTTCTTTACAATTAACGTCACCCATTATAACTATTCTTCATCTATCTTCCATTAACTTTAGTGTTATCCTTGTGTCTTCTAACATATTCTGTGTTCTCTCTCTCCCCACAAGGACGTTTTAGGAGGCACATAATTTACTACAAACTTCCTGCTCTTCCCCTCCTTGTCCTTCACTTCCATCATAATCATCTCTACTCTATTCTTTCCATATGTGACATTCCTCACATTTATATCCTTCTTAGTCAGGAACATAACTCCACCCCCTTGTTTTACCTGTTTCTAATCCAATAATTATATGCACCATGTCCTACACTGTTGGGTGGTAGTGGACCTTTCAATTTTGTCTCTACAATTCCCATTATGTCCGGTTCTTTTTCCTTCAGGTAATCATTCAGTTCGTTCAAGCCTGTTATTAAGCCATCTATATTTGTGTAAGACACTTTTAATTTTCTGCTACTTCCATTGTGTTTTCTGTTTCCTTTCCATTTTTCTCTGCTATGAACCATTTCCTCACTTTCATATCCACTACTCTCCAATAGAATTTCTCTTTTTCTGACTCTGTTCTTTTCTCTTTTTTTTTCCTCTTAGCTTCTAGTCTTTTTGTTTTCTCCTCTCTTTCCTCTTTATTCATTTCTCTTTTTATCCATACCTGTTTATATTGATCACTGTCTGCTAGTTTCCCTGTTTTTGCTAAGATATTCTCTACTGTTGTTTATGACCTGAATTTGATCTTAATTGTTCTGGTCTTATCTGTATTGTATTTCCCTAGTCTATATATTTCTTCAATTTCTTTCCCTGTTTCTTTTCCATCCTCTTAACTACTTCTAATATCTTGTTTACCTTTTCCTTTTCCTCTTTTACTCCTGTGGTTCTATTTGGATTATACTTCTCTTCCATCCCTAATATAATTATACATTTCTTTTTGTCCGCTAAGTCTCTTACTATGTTCTCCTT
>NC_134782.1:73729322-73731822 GCF_046742065.1 Oratosquilla oratoria | reverse complement strand
TATATATATATATATATATATATATATATATATATAAATATACATATACATATATATATATATATATTGTATATATATATACCTATATATTGTATATACATACATATGTATAAATATATGTATATAAATATATATATATATATATATGTATATATGTATATACATATATGCAAACAATCACATCACCGTGATACAAAAATGCAAAATAAACAATAAATTCAGGATCTGATGACGAAATTAGAACTACCCGGAATATTGGGGAAAAGTTAAAATATCCCACTCATATTCTTAATCAATGTCACAATACCGCCAAGAAACGCTTTTACAAAGCTTGCAACCAAGAACACGGAAACCATAAACAACTTAATACACTTGTTCTTCCTTTTCATGAAAATTTTCTTAGCATTGTCAACTTACTCAAGAAAGTGGATATCAAAGTAGCTTTTAGATATGACCACACCATTAAGAAAATTTTAATTTAGAACAGCCCTCCTAACAACAACGGTGTGGTCTATAAAATTCCTTGCCAAGATTGTAAAAAAAAAAATTATATTGGACAAACTGGGAAAAACTTGGAAACAAGGATTTCCCAACATAAATTTAGTGTGAGATCTACCCAGGAAAATAATGCGTTATTTCAACATAAAGCATCATATTGATTGGCCTAAGGCAACAATTTTAGCCAAAGGAAAAAGCCTATAAGAAAGAAATATAATAGAATCCTGCTTGATAAAGGTACGTTTGATAAAAATATATATTTAAGCTATGGACATTTTAAATGTGATAAATTGGTAACCCAAATGGTCACCAAAATGTTTCCGCCAGATTGAACCTTATGTGTTGGTCAGGTCGATAGAGGTAAGGTCATCCCCCCTTCCCGCATTGTATTGTCTCCCCCCCCCCCATGGTTGCTACCTGATACTTACATTTAAACAACTCTGTATCTCAGTCATTTAGTATGAAGATGTAATATACGAAAGTACTTACTGTCTACAAGTTTCCCTTCTCTTGTGGTTATTTTGCACACACACACACACACACACACACACACACACACACAATGGGTCCATGAAAACACAAGGTACAGAAATAATGAAGAGCCATCGAAACTAGATCTAATATTTACAACAGAGCCTGAAATAGTGCATAAAGTCCAGTATGAGACACCAATTGGAAAGAGTGACCATGTACTCATCGAAACTATACTAAAGGAAGAAATAGACATAGAGAGGAACGAAAAGCATAGGAAAGGAAGACTGAGGTACAACAAAACAGACTTTACAAAACTAAAGACATTCTTCCGGAATGCAAACTGGGAAATATTTTACAGGGAAGAAACAGCAGTGGAAGAGAAATGGAATATATTGATGGAAAACTACAATGAAGGGGTAAACAGGCATGTACCAAGACAAAAGCGAGAGAGAGAGTACATTAAATGTTGGTTCAACAAAAGATGCAGTGAGGCAAAAGACAGAAGGGACAAAGCTTGGAAAAAGTGGAGAAAAGACAAAAAACAAAGCAAATGGCAAATTTATGTTAACTATAGAAATGAGTATGTTAATGTGAGAAGAGAGGAGAAAAGGAACCATGAGAAGGATATTATAGACAAATGCAAAGAGCAACCCAAACTATTCTATCGGTATGTGAATGGTAAACTTAAAAACAAACAGGAATTGGTGAAACTATGCCAAGGAAACATAGAATACACAGAAGATTTAGAGATGGCCGAAGTCATGAACAATCACTTTAAATCTGTTTTCACCAGAGAGAAAATACCGAATTGTGACATAGACAAAAACAAGAAATCTCCCCTCATGAATGAGTTTACAGCATCACTAAAGGAAATATCAGAACATTTATCAAGGCTGGATGTCAGAAAATCACATGGTCCGGACGGTATTGCAAATTGGATTCTAAAGGAGTGCAAAGAAGAACTAACAGACAAAATACACATCTTAATAAACAGCTCACTCAAAGAAGGAAAGATACCCGAGGACTGGAAAAACGCTAACATTGTACCAATACACAAAGGAGGAAACAAAGAAGAACCCACCAACTATAGGCCAGTATCACTAACAAGCACCATTGCCAAAATTTGTGAGAAAATAATCAAGAATAGATGGGTAAAACATCTGGAAGACAATGACATATTAAACCCAAGACAATTCGGATTCAGACAAGGAAGATCATGCTCCACAAACTTAATATGCTTTTACTCAAGACTAATAGACATAGTGCAAGAAAGAAATGGATGGGCTGATTGTGCATTCCTAGACTTGCAAAAAGCCTTTGACAAAGTACCACACAGAAAACTACTAAAAAAACTGGAACACATAGGAGGAATACAGGGAAACCTACTAAAATGGATAGAGGACTTTCTGACTGGAAGAAAGATGAGAGTAGTGCTCAGAGAAAAATATTCAGACTGGAAAGAGGTGATCAGTGGAGTACCGCAAGGATCTGTGCTGGCACCAATAATGTTTGCTATCTATATGAATGA
>NC_134782.1:73692510-73728822 GCF_046742065.1 Oratosquilla oratoria | reverse complement strand
AAAATGGAGGATAAGCCAGTTGTTTGCTGACAACACTGTGCTTATGGCAGGATCAGAGGACGGATTAAAAAAGTTAGTGACAGAGTTTGGGAAGGTGTGCAAAAGGAGGAAGCTGAAGATAAATATGGGTAAAAATAAAATTATGAGATGTACAAGGGGAGAATGTGGCAGCAAATTGAAAGTGAGTATTAAGGAAGAGAGACTGGAGGAAGTGGATAGCTTTAGGTACTTGGGTGCAAATGTGGCAGGAAAAGGAGTGAAGGTAGAATATAGATTGAGAGAAGCAAGTAAATAACTTTGGGGGATTGAAAAGTGTAATGGAAAATAGACATATTTAGGAATGGATGCTAAGAGGAGATTGTATTTACTTAGTTGTATATTACAGGAAGGGGAGCTACGCTTGTGGTGTTCCACCTTTGTATCTCTCAGTGTCTAGCTTGCTCTTAAATTCATGAATGGTTTTTGCGCACACTATTTTTTCATCCAGTTTGTTCCGAGTGTCCACCACCCTATGTGGAAAACTGTTTTTCTTCAGAACTCTTCTATAACTATGTTTTTTTATTTTCTTTCCATGTCCTCTTATATTTCTCTTGTCCCAGTTTAACAAATCCACTCTTTTGAGTAATTGTGCCGACAGCACTCTATGGAGCAGAAACATGGAACATAAGAGAGGAACAGAGGAAGAGTTTAAATGTGTTTGAGATGAAATGCCTGAGAAGTATGGTAGGGGTTACTAGGCTGGATAGAGTGAGAAACGAGGAGGTGAGGAGGAGAGTGGTGGTGGAAAGGAAGTTGGGAGATAGGGTTGATGAAAGAGTATTGGGATGGTTTGGACACATGGAAAGAGTGAGTGAAGAAAGTTTAATAAAAGAGGTGTGGAAGGCAAAGGTGGAAGGACTGAACATGAGGGGGTGACCAAGGATGAGATGGATGGATGGGGTAAAAGGGGCATTAGGAAAGAGGGGAATGTCTGTTGAGGAAGGAAGGGAGAAGACAGAAGATAGGGGTGAATGGAAAATGGTTGTGTATGGATGATGCTGTGATGCATGGAAGGGAGTGGGTGGGGGATGGGGGGTGAGGGAGTATGTGTGAATGATATTTTGATGAAGCCCAAAGGGATTTCTCCTCGTCTTCTCTTTTTCTGGATGAAGAGGCCTTGCTGTGGCTGTGCTGTGTCTTGCTACATTGCTTCTGACCCAGGGCAGTGGGTGAGATACAGGGATGACTCATCATCCAGGAGGAGCCAAGATAAGAGGGAGAGAGGGGGGGAATGGGAGTGGAGTATGTGGGGATGGAATGGTTGAGAGTGGATTTTATGCCTTTGTTTTTGGCAACTTCCCTTGTAAGGGGGAAAAAAACATTGGTATATGTATGTATGAATGTATCTGTCATATTATTTATGTATTCTTACTTCTAAATTTTGTTGTCTCTCCTTTACTTTTCATATCAGATTTTCCCAAAAGCCCAGGAAGTGCAACTGAAGGAGTTGACAGCTTTTGAATTGAATCTAAGATATCTCTCAACTTCAACTATTTTCCATCCTTATTTTCACTGGCAATTGCTTAAGTTTTATTCAGTCGATATGGTAAGGACCATAATGACACTCCAATAGACTGGTGTTGAATAGCCATTCAAAGAAGAATGCTGATCCTTTTTAACTTCTACAACTCCTCTTTACTGCAACCCTCCTTAGATCACTCCTTCACCTCCATGACTCAATTTCTTCAGCACAATATTGTCCCCAAGAATAGAAGCACTGGATATTAGTGACAAAATACTAATCCTCATCACCATATCAATACTTCACAGACAGCAGTCCAGCACTTCTTTCCAAAGAAATTTTTGAGAGGGCACAAGGACTATTGCTAGCTTTTGTGGGGCTGTGCGTTTTGAGTCGATGAAACTTAAGGCAATAGTTGTATCATCCACAACATTTTTTTTTCCATACTGAGAGATTCTGGTAAATGATAAGGAGTCATGAATGAAGTCTTCTGTATTTATGTAAACATACAGTTTTGCCAAATAATATGTATACATAAATAGGGTGCATGAATGGATAGATTGAGAAGAATGTTTTGGGCACATGGAAAGAGTGAGTGAAGAAAGATTGGCAGAAAGAGTGTAAGGCAGAGGTGGACAGAGTGAACTTGAGGGGGGAAAACTGAGAATGAGATGGATGGATGAGGTGAAGGGCACTTTGAGTAAAAGGGAAATATCTGTTGAACAGGGAAGGGAAAAGGCAAGAGATAAGTGTGAGTGGAGAATGTGAATGGACTATAAATTGACATGGCCTAAAGGGATTTCTCCTTGTCTTCTCTATTTATGCATAAGGGGAAAAGGAGTAAACCAGCTTAGGCTGTTGGGTCCTGCTATGGATGTGCTGTGTCTTGCTGCATTGCTTCTGACCCAGCCAGTGGGCAGGGTGCAGAGATGACCCTTTATCCACAAGGAGCTAAAATAAAAAAGAAACAAAGGGATGGATGGGGGATGGGTGCATGCTTTGAATGGCTACCTCCTTTACAAGGGAGAATTAGTCTTTTGGTAGAGATATATAGGTAACATGCACAGACATAAACTTCCTTATATTTTTGTTTGTATTCCATTTACATGTCTTCATTAAGAGGCCACTGATGGGTACCTGCAAGTGATGATTGTGTGACAACTATTAAAGAGAATCATCTTTCAACTTCAATTTTATTTTTTCCATATTTTCATGAGAGGATATCTGACAATTGGTGATCACTTTCCTGGTGACAAAAAAATTCTCCTGATGACATAGGAAAATTCTCACACTAATACAACATGCAGCACTTTAGTATTTCTTTGCAGAGATGTAAGGAAAGACCTTTGGACCATTGCCAGCCACTGGGGGCTGTAGGTTTCTAGTTATTGAAACTTGAGGGAACAATTATTATATCTTCATTGGCATAAATTAACATGAATTTCTTAATTTTTTTTCAGGTATTACCAAAGTGGGACTGGACGAAAATCTACTACTCTGATTGTTTTTTATCCAACCCATACTATGTGAGCCAGTCCCTTATGGAGGATGACTGCAATGTAAGTATTTTAGTGTTTAGTTGGAAATTGAAAAATTATAATATTATAGTGAATTTGTGTACAGATGAGTAATGATAATCATATGATAGAACTTGCTGAAGTGTATTTTTTTTCAAAGCATTTCGTTCATGTGATTCTTCAACAGTTATTCATTATTTCAACTTACAAAAATAATGGCATCGCCTAATATCATGAGAGCACATAAAGTGATTTTATTGGGGTTACTTTTTGTATAACTATAACTTGTCACATGGATGCAGAGTGTAATTACACCTAGGTCTCATAATCCAGCACTTGCTAACTACCACTTGTACAGACATTTGGGCCCAGGACATAAACTCATTTTGAAAATTGGCCCATGACATAAAACACCAATTCCTGAAGTGGGTTTATGTCCCGGGCTGAAGTGTCCACACAATTGGTGGTTGGCGAGTGTAGTAAGAGACCTAGGTGTATGAATATCATGAATGTTTCTAGTTTTCATAACTTTATATTAATCTGTCATTGATTTTAATTGACACCTTAAGTTATATGACTACAACAACTCCTCGTTTAACGACCTACTCGGTTAACGACAACGCGGAGTTACGACGGGCTTTATGACGGACCAATATTCATTTAACTTAAATCTCCCGAAGTTACGACGTCGTTTACGATAATCAAGTTGGCTGAGGCAAATTTGTATGATGTTATAAATGAACTTGTACGGTGGATATTAGCTGTGAGGTAAAGTGTTCTGAAGCTTAGGTCTACATTACCATCCTGCAAGCTGCAAAAACTACCTGGAGTACAGTATACAGTCGTACCTCGGTACTCGACCGCCTCTATACTCGACCAAATCGGTGCTCGACCAAAAAATTCGAGTAGAAAATGCATCGGACCTCGAACAGATTTTCGGTACTCGACTAGCTCGAACAGCGGGTAAGCGTCAGTTCGACTCAGACCGCCAGCGGAGTAAGACGTACGCAGTTTGTTCGAGTATTTCTTCCCAGATTTAAACTTTTTCGTGTTGCTCTAGCCCTTAATAATGGGTCCAAAGAAAGACAGTGATAAGGGGAAAATTGGTTTCGGTGTTCGAACAAATCGGTGCTCGACCACCACCTCAGAACGGATTATGGTCGAGTACCGAGGTACGACTGTATACCGGTATTGGTAAATTTTTAGTTTCGACCATGGGCGCAATATAGCAATAGAAAATTAATTATTAATTTTGTAAATTATAATGTATCAACGTAATATGCAATTTTGTGAGCGGAAATAAAAAACAAAAAAGTGCTAAAACAGATTTCGTAAGTAACGAAGTCATGTCGGACGAATGATACACCATGTTTGTTATGATAGATGCCGACGTCGAAGAAATGAAAGGATGATAGATTCGTCTAACCTAAACTAAACTAACCTAACCTGTGTTTAATAAATCATTACCTGCAAATTAAATGTCATCCGGCTCGTCCTCGTTGTCGTCGTCGTGAGAGACGTTGGCGGGCTTTTCAACCACTCTCTCAGCTTGCAGGGTATACAAAGTTCTTGCAGCTTGAAGGAATGCATGTATCTCCGCACCATAACATTCCTTCAAGAAAATATACCTGGCGAGGTAGTCGGAAGTACCGAGGCCGTCAATTAACAGACGACAAGATGGCGTCCCGATCCTATGCTACCGACTTCGTTCATTAGCATATTTGGTTGTAGCAAGGTATTTTTTACTTTCATTTCCGGCCACAAAATTGCATATTATGTTGATACATTTTAATTTACAAAATTAATAATTAATTTTCTATTGCTATATTGTGCCCAAGGAGGGAGTCTTAAAGTGTGCAAGGATGGTGTGTGGAACAAGAAGGACAGGGGGAAATAGAAGAAAGGGTAGTGAATGGTGGGATGAGGAAACAAAGAAGGTTGTAGAAGAGAAGAAGCGAGCATTCACAGATTGGTTACAAAAGAGGACGGGGGAGTCATATGAGATGTACAAAGAAAAGAAAAGAGAAGTAAAGCAAAAGGTAAAGGAGGCAAAGAGGAGAGCAGATGTGAAATGGGGTAGGAGTATGACAGAAAATTTTGAAAGTAATAAAAAGATGTTTTGGAAAGAAATAAAGAGAGGAAGAGGAGGCGAATCAAGTAGAGAAGAAAAGGTAAAAGGTACAGATGGAGAGATGATAATGGAAGAGATGGCAGTAAGGGGAAGATGGGCAGAATATTTTAGGGAGTTGCTAAATGTGAAGGAGGATAGGGAAGGAAAGATAGCTGCAGTGGGAAATGCGAAGAAAATGAGAGTGATGAGTGAGGAGAATGGAGAAATAAGGAAGGATGAGGTGAAGGCAGTTGTAAAGATGATGAAAGCAGGTAAGGCACCTGGTCTGGATGGATGCCATGCAGAATGTCTGAAAAAGGGAGGTTCAGTGATGGTGGACTGGTTGGTGAGGTTATTTAATGTTTGCTGGAGAGAGGGTAGAGTACCGGAGGACTGGAGAAGTGCCTGTATAGTTCCTCTTTACAAGGGAAAAGGGGACAAGTGTGAATGTAGTAGTTTCAGAGGGATTAGCCTGTTAAGTGTAGTAGGGAAGGCTTATGGGAGGATCTTAATTGAGAGGATTAGGAGAGGAACAGAAGGAGTAATTGGTGAGGAACAGTGTGGATTTAGGACAGGTAGAGGTTGTGTAGATCAGATCTTTGTGGTAAGACAGATATGTGAGAAAGCTATAGGAAAGGGGAAGGATGTTTTTTGGGCTTTTATGGATCTGGAAATGGCTTATGATAGGGTAGACAGAAAGGCACTGTGGGAGGTTATGCAGATTTATGGGATAGGAGGAAAGCTTCTAGGAGCTGTCAAGAGTTTTTATGAGAGTAGTAGAGCTTGTGTCAGGATTAGAAATGGAGAGAGTGAGTGGTTTGAGGTAAAGGTGGGACTTCGTCAAGGATGCGTTATGTCGCCCTGGCTGTTCAACTTATACATGGATGGGGTGGTGCGAGAGGTGAATGCTAGGGTAGTGGGTCAGGGATTGGAGATGGTTAAAGAAAATGGAGAAAAGTGGGAGGTGAGCCAGCTGTTGTTTGCGGACGACACTGCGCTTGTGGCAGGGTCAGAGGAGGGATTGAGGAAGCTGGTGGCAGAGTTTGGGAGAGTATGTGATAGAAGAAAGCTAAAGATAAATATAGGTAAAAGTAAGGTGATGAGATGTACAAGGGGTGAAGGTGGCAGTAGACTGGAAGTGAACATTAAGGGAGAGCGACTGGAGGAAGTGGATAGTTTTAGATACTTGGGTGCAAGTGTAGCAGGAAAAGGTGGAGTGAAGGTGGAGGTAGAATGTAGATTGAGAGAAGCGAGTAAATGCCTTGGTGGATTAAAGAGTGTAATGAGGAATAGACATTTGGGAATGGATGCGAAGAGGAGACTGTATGAAGGAGTGATTGTGCCAACAGCACTGTATGGGGCAGAAACGTGGAACATAAGAGAAGAAGAGAGAAGGAGTTTGAATGTGTTTGAGATGAGGTGTCTGAGAAGTATGGTGGGGGTTACTAGGCTGGATAGAGTGAGAAATGAGGAGGTGAGGAGGAGAACAGGCGTGAAAAAGGATTTGGGAGATAGGGTTGATGAAAGAATATTAGGATGGTTTGGACACATGGAAAGAATGAGTGAAGAAAGACTAGTAAAAGAGGTATGGAAGGCAGATGTGGAGGGAGTGAACATGAGGGGACGTCCTAGGATGAGGTGGATGGATGGGGTGAAGGGGGCTTTGGGGAAGAGGGGAATGTCTGTTGAGGAAGGAAGGGATAGGACGGAAGACAGAGGTGAGTGGAGAATGGTTGTATATGGATGATGTTGTGATTGCATGAGGAGGAATGGGCAGGGGGGTGGGGGGTGGGGTAGTATGTGTGAGTAATTTTGACGCAGCCCGAAGGGATTTTCTCCCCGTCCTCTCCTTATATGCAAGGGGGGATCGCCGATTAAATGAAGCGGCCTTGCTGTGGATGTGCTGTGTCTTGCGACACTGCTTCTGACCCAGGGCGGTGGGCAAGGTGCAGGGATGACCCGTCATCCAGGAGGTGCTCAGATGAGAGGGAGGGTGGGAGGGGTGTGGAGTGTATGTAGGGATGAAATGGGTGGGAGTGTTTTTATGCCTTTCCCTTTTTGGCTACCTCCTTTGGAAGGGGGAAAAAGCCTTGGTATATGTATGTATATTGCGCCCATGGTCAAAACTAAAAAAATACCCCGGTATTTAATATGGAATGTCAGCATACGCGGATTTGGTCATATACGGTAATTTCAGGAACCTAACCACGGTAAATAAACAGTAAATAAAGCTTTAATGTACTGTATAAAAGAGGGAAAATACACGAAAATAAAGATACATGTATTGCTGGACATTGTACATACAGTACATGTACGTATATGTATACACTTTCGCTTAACGACCAATTCGGTTAACGGCGGCGCACTGGTCCCAATTGTCGTGGATAAACGAGGAGTGGTTGTATTTGCTGTTCTTTTTAAGAGTGAGATTTATTGTGCAATTTTTCTGAAAGTTAGCAGAGTTCTTTTTCAAAGTATTTTTATTTTATGAGGTCAGATTGTAAGCCTTCCAATGCCCTGACACCATGATGGGTTAATTATCTATAGACTTAAAAAGTCATATTGAGATATATGTTTTGATATGAAATACCAGACCTATTGTTATAAATTCCTTTTGGAAAGATCAGTATCAGTGTACAACAGTATCACTAATACAACATAGATAATAGTCCATTATTTTTCCCCAGGGAGATCTAGGGGGGGGGGGGGGCTCAAATATTGTTTCCAGCTACTGTGGCAAAAATTATATTACCACATATAAAAAAATGTCATTTGGCCACTTCAGTATGACTCAAATTCTTGTGTGCAGCATTGGCTGCCATATGTAATTTGCACCACACTACTCACATTATAAAATATAAAGTCACTGCTGTATTATTTATTCTCTTTTACTCTAAGTAATGATAAACACAGAAAACATGATCAAACCAGTTCACAGAATCTTGGGGTAACTCATGTACAACTACAAAAAATATAATCAAGATGACAATGCCAGTATCCTCATGTCCCCACTCGTGCCTCATAACACTTACGTAGGCGTCATCATACCAAAGTGGTTGATACCCATCCAGGTCTCACTGGTCATTGATACCAAACACCTATCATGGATGACACAAAATCTTTTACTACACTTTTACTATACTTCTCATGTAAAAAAATTCAGTAACTGTATACTTTCTTATAACTTTCATAGCCTCTTATGTCTTCCGGTGGCAACATAACTTTTATTTATCAAAAATCAATCAGAAATTATATTTTTGCTTGTAGGTCTGTGAATCCATGGAACGGCTGGACCACCTGGTGAATGTTTCTGCTGTAGTGGTATCAGAAGAATACCTCAAGAATGATGTGCCCTTTGTTGTGGTAGATGGCATGGATAACTGGGAGGTCATGAACACAGACCAATTTTGGTTTGATAATGTCACAGAGGTTTGTAGTGCAATGGTGAATTTTTTGTACTATTGTTTCAACATAATTTATCATAGTAAGGATATTTTGTCATTTTACATGTTGTATGTTAAAGGTCAAATTAAGAAAATTAAATATTTAGGAAAGAATAGGATATTATAATGTTGATATCATAAATGTATTGCTAATATGCATTAGGTAATATAACTTGAATTCAGTTCCTAAAAACTGGCTTTGTTTTGGATAGGGCTTCAAAACACAGTTCAAACATGCACCATCATACACCATTAATATGATGCTCTTGTCATCATGGATAAACACTATAGCCATGAACATTGTGCATCCTGAAAGGGTTATTGTCAGTGAATTGTACCATGCATGTCACTTTAATTATTGTCAAATTGTTTGGGGTTTTGTGCTATATTGTTTTTCTGGATATTATTTTGTAGCTTTGAATTACAAAACTAGATTGAGTTCTGGGGGCATAAGAAGATGATTGTTCAAAATGAGTTTCTGGGCCTCATCTGGAGACCAGGTATCTTGGGGCCATACCTTATACAGAAACCAAAATCCTCCCCATAGAACATCACATGAAAATTATTAGTACATAGCTCTATGCAAGAGCCCTCAATCCTACCATTTCATTACATTACATAAGCACAAGCAACTGAAAAACAACAACATAATACTGAAACATCTACAGTAACTTTTCACCTGTGCCACACAACACACTGATACAAAGAACACATTCACATTCTGATCAAAAAACAAACATTTCAAGACAGACTACTGAACTCATTACTACATTATCTTCATAGAAAAATCCTTCAAAAGACAAGCAAAAACATTGGAAGACTTAGAGGAAACACACAGAAATGGGTAAAGGATATTTTAAGTAAACAATAGTGAGAGATATAAAGTTCTGGAGAAGAGTTACTAGTGGGGTATTGTATTACAAGGCTGAGTTCTGTTACCTGTATTATATATGAATGGCATAATGAGTGGAATAGACAGGTGTGTGAACTTATTTGCAGATGATGCTAAAATCACAGAAGAGGTGAAGAATGAGGAGTGTTGCAAACTGTAACAGGAAGACCTAGATAAGGTTTATGAAGGGAACCAGGAGTGGAAAATTTATTTTGATACAAAGAAATGTAAAATTTTGGAACTCAGCCAAAGTAGAAAAAAAAAAAAAAAATAGAAAGTACAGAATGGGAAATGAGTTATTAGTAAAGTCAAAGAAGATAGAGGACTTGGGGATTTTAATCAGGGATGATCTTTTGCCAGAAAGTTGTAAAAAGAAAATAACGAGACTTTTAATTTTTGAGGAAAAATATGAGCAATGTTTCATTACATGGAAGAAAACATGATAAAAAAAAAAAAAAAAAAAAAAAATTAAGTCTGACTCTTACCCACATTTATCTTTAGCTTTCTTCTATCACATACTCTCCCAAACTCTGCCACCAACTTCCTCAATCCCTCCTCCGATCCTGCCACAAGCGCAGTGTCGTCCGCAAACAACAGCTGGCTCACCTCCCACTATTCTCCATTTTCTTGAACCATCTCCAATCCCTGACCCACTACCCTTGCATTCACCTCTTGCACCACCCCATCCATGTATAAGTTGAACAGCCAGGGCGACATAACGCATCCTTGACGAAGTCCCACCTTTACCTCAAACCACTCACTCTCTCCATTTCCAATCCTGACACAAGCTCTACTACTCTCATAAAAACTCTTGACAGCTCCCAAAAGCTTTCCTCCTATCCCATAAATCTGCATAACCTCCCACAGTGCCTTTCTGTCTACCCTATCATAAGCCTTTTCCAGATCCATAAAAGCCCAAAAAACATCCTTCCCCTTTCCTATAGCTTTCTCACATATCTGTCTTACCACAAAGATCTGATCTACACAACCTCTACCTGTCCTAAATCCACACTGTTCCTCACCAATTACTCCTTCTGTTCCTCTCCTAATCCTCTCAATCAAGATCCTCCCATAAGCCTTCCCAACTACACTTAACAAGCTAATCCCTCTGAAACTACTACATTCACACTTGTCCCCTTTTCCCTTGTAAAGAGGAACTATACAGGCACTCCTCCAGTCCTCCGGCACTCTACCCTCTCTCCAGCAAACATTAAATAACCTCACCAACCAGTCCACCATCACTTGACCTCCCTTTTTCAGACATTCTGCATGGCATCCATCCAGTCCAGGTGCCTTACCTGCTTTCATCATCTTAACAGCTGCCTTCACCTCATCCTTCCTTATTTCTCCTCCATTCTCCTCACTCATCACTCTCATTTTCTTCGCATTTCCCACTGCAGCTATCTTTCCTTCCCTATCCTCCTTCACATTTAACAACACCCTAAAATATTCTGCCCATCTTCCCCTTACTGCCTTCTCTTCATTATTTCTCCTCCATTCTCCTCACTCATCACTCTCATTTTCTTCGCATTTCCCACTGCAGCTATCTTTCCTTCCCTATCCTCCTTCACATTTAACAACTCCCTAAAATATTCTGCCCATCTTCCCCTTACTGCCTTCTCTTCCATCATTAAGGTGATGAGATGTACAAGGGGTGAAAGTGGCAGTAGACTGGAAGTGAACATTAAGGGAGAGCGACTGGAGGAAGTGGATAGTTTTAGATACTTGGGTGCAAATGTAGCAGGAAAAGGTGGAGTGAAGGTGGAGGTAGAATGTAGATTGAGAAAAGCGAGTAAATGCCTTGGTGGATTAAAGAGTGTAATGAGGAATAGACATTTAGGAATGGATGCAAAGAGGAGACTGTATGAAGGAGTGATTGTGCCAACAGCACTGTATGGGGCAGAAACTTGGAACATAAGAGAAGAAGAGAGAAGGAGTTTGAATGTGTTTGAGATGAGGTGTCTGAGAAGTATGGTGGGGGTTACTAGGCTAGATAGAGTGAGAAATGAGGAGGTGAGGAGGAGAACAGGGGTGGAAAAGGAGCTGGGAGATAGGGTTGATGAAAGAATATTAGGATGGTTTGGACACATGGAAAGAATGAGTGAAGAAAGACTAGTAAAAGAGGTGTGGAAGGCAGATGTGGAGGGAGTGAACATGAGGGGACATCCTAGGATGAGGTGGATGGATGGGGTGAAGGGGGCTTTGGGGAAGAGGGGAATGTCTGTTGAGGAAGGACGGGAGAGGACGGAAGACAGAGGCGAGTGGAGAATGGTTGTATATGGATGATGTTGTGATTGCATGAGGAGGAATGGGCGGGGGGGTGGGGGGTGAGGTAGTATGTGTGAGCAAATTTTGACACAGCCCGAAGGGATTTCTCCCCGTCCTCTCCTTATATGCAAGGGGGGACGGAGAGGGGGGGTCGCCGATTAAATGAAGCGGCCTTGCTGTGGATGTACTGTGTCTTGTGACACTGCTTCTGACCCAGGGCGGTGGGCAAGGTGCAGGGATGACCCGTCATCCAGGAGGTGCTCAGATGAGAGGGAGGGTGGGAGGGGTGTGGAGTGTATTTAGGGATGAAATGGGTGGGAGTGATTTTATGCCTTTCCCTTTTTGGCTACCTCCCTTGAAAGGGGGAAAAAGCCTTGGTATATGTATGTATGTAAGTCTGACTCAACCATAGCTGGAATATGCAGCAGTGGTGTGGTCACAATCTAAAGAAAGATGTAAGAAAAATAGAGAAAATGTAAAGGGCAGCAGCCAAAATTATCCCAAGTAAACCCTGTGGTGGGGGAAAAGAATGCTACCACCAAGTCTTCCCACTTGAGTTGTAAGAGGTGACAAAAAACAGGATGGGGGATAGGATTAGGAGTCCTCCTACCTGTAGCCCCAAAGGGGGCATTCCTAAAAAAAGTAAATGCATAAGAGGATTCCTAAAAAAAGTAGAGGCATAAGAGGGTATAGGAGTTTCCAACCAGTACCCTAAGGTTTGGGTCTTTTAATGTGCGTGGGTGTGGTACAGATGAGAGTAAAAGGGAAGAGATAGACAGTATGTTAGTGAGAAGAAAGATGGATGTGTTGGCATTGAATGAAATTAAGTTGAAAGGGAGGGGCGAGTGTGAGTTTGGGAGTGTAGTTAGGAGGTTCTCATGAGCAAAAAAGGGATGAGGGAGAGAAGGGGTGGCTATACTAGTAAGTGAAGAGATAGGTAAGCATGTAGTGGAGTGGAAGGAGGTTTCTTCAAGGTTGATGTGGATGAAAGTGAAGCTGGGAAGGGAGATGTGGGTTTTTGTAAGTGCATATGGGCCTGGTATAGAGAAGAGCATAGAGGAAAGGGAGGCTTTTTGGATGGATTTAAATGAGTGCATAGAGGGATTACGGAGAAATGCCAATGTACTGTAGTTGTATTGGAAGACCTTAATCCTAGGATAGGAAATGGACCAATAGAGGGAGTGATTAGGAAGTATGGAGTTCCAGGAAAAAAAATCGTAGTGGAGAGTTGGTGGAGATGTGTCTCAAAAGAGAGTTGATGATAGCAAATACAGTGTTTAGGAAGAAAGTCAAGCATAAGTACACATGGGAGAGGGTGGTGGATGGAAGGGTGGCAGATAGTGTTAATGGACTATATAGTGGTGACCAGGAGTATAGTAGGAAGAGTTAAGGATGTACATGTCCTAAGGGGAGAGAGTGGGGGAATGTCAGATCATTTTCTGGTGGAAGGTAAGTTGAGAGTGGAAAATAGGTGGATAAAGAGAAAAAGGGCAGAGGGTAGGGAGGTACTTAGAGTGAACTGCTTAAATGAGAAAGAAAAGGAGAAGGAGTATAAGAAGAAGCTGAAAGAGAAGTGGGAGGTAGTGAAGGATAGATTAGAACTAGGAGTGGAGGAGGAATGGGGATGGTTCAAGGAGGGAGTCACAAGGAGTGCAAAGATGGTGTGTGGAACATGGAGGACAGGAGGAAATAGAAGGAAGGGTAGTGAGTGGTGGGATGAGGAAACAAAGAAGGTTGTAGAAGAGAAGAAGCGAGGTTTCACAGATTGGTTACAAAACAGGACAAGGGAAACATATGAGAGGTACAAAGAAAAGAGAAGAGAAGTAAAGCAAGATAAAGGAGACAAAGAGGAGAGCAGATGTGAATTTTTGAAAGTAATAAAAAGATGTTTTGGAAAGAAATTAAAAGAGGAAGAGGAGGCGAATCAAGTAGAGAAGAAAAGGTAAAAGGTGCAGATGGAGAGATGATAATGGAAGAGAAGGCAGTAAGAGGAAGGTGGGCAGAATATTTTAGGGAGTTGCTAAATGTGAAGGAGGATAAGGAGGGAAAGGTAGTTGCAGTGGGAAGCACTAAGAAAATTATAGTGATGAGTGAGAAAAGTGGAGGAGAAATAAGGAAAGATGAAGTGAAAGCAGCTGTTAAGATGATGAGAGCAGGTAAGGCACCTGGGTTGGATGGATGCTGTGCAGAATGTCTGAAAAAAGGAGGTACAGTTGTGACTGTAGTAGTGTGACTGTAGTAGTTTCAGAGGGATCAGCTTGTTGAGTGTAGTTGGGAAAGCTTATGGGAGGGTTTTGATTGAGAGGATTAGGAGAGGAACAGAGGGAGTAATTGGTGAGGAAGTGTGTGGCTTTAGGATTGGTAGGGGTTGTGTAGATCAGACTTTTGTGGTATGACAGATATATGAGAAAGCTATAGGAAAAGGTAAGGATGTTTTTTAGGCTTTTATGGATTTATAAAAGGCTTATGACAGGGTAGACAGGAGGGCACTGTGGGAGGTACTGCAGATATATGGGATAGGAGGAAAGCTGTTGAGAGTAGTCAAGAGTTTTTATGAGGGTAGTAGAGCTTGTGTTAGGATTAGAAATGGAGAGAGTGAATGGTTTGAGGTAAAGGTGGGACTTCACCAAGGATGTGTTATGTCATCTTGGCTGTTCAGTCTATACATGGATGAGGTGGTGTGAGAGGTAAATGCAAGGGTAGTGGGTTGGGGGTTGGAGATGGTTAAGGAAAATAGAGAAAAGTGGGAGATAAGCCAGCTGTTGTTTGCTTATGACACTGCACTTATAGCAGGATCAGAGGAGGGGTTGAGGAAGTTAGTGACAGAGTTTGGGAAGGTGTGTGAAAGAAGGAAGCTGAAGATAAATGTGGGCAACAGTAAGGTGATGAGATGTACAAGGGGAGAGAGTGGCAGCAGACTGGAAGTGAGTATTAAGGGAGAGAGACTGGAGTAAGTGGATAGTTTTAGATACTTGGGTGTGAATGTGGCAGGAAAGGTGGAGTGGGGGTGAAGGTAGAATGTAGATTGAGACAAGCGAGTAAATGCCTTGGTGGATTAAAAAGTGTAATGAGAAGTAGACATTTGGGAATGGATGCTAAGAGGAGATTGTATGAATGAGTGATTGTGCTGACAGCACTGTATGGGACAGAAACATGGGACATAAGAGAGGAAGAGAGAAGGAGTTTGAATGTGTTTGAGATGAAATGCCTGAGAAGTATGATAGGGGTTACTAGGCTAGAGTGAGAAACGAGGAGGTGAGGAGGAGAACAGGGGTGGAAAGGGAGTTGGGAGATAGGGTTGATGAAAGAGTATTGGGATGGTTTGGACACATGGAAAAATGAGTGAAGAAAGATTAGTAAAAGAGGTGTGGAAGGCAGAGGTGGAAGGAGTGGACATGAGGGGATGTCCTAGGATGAGATGGATGGAGGGGTAAAAGGGGCATTGGGAAAGAGTGGAATGTCTGTTGAGGAAGGATGGGAGAGGACAGAAGATAGGGGTGAATGGAGAATGGTTGTGTATGGATGATGCTGTGATGCATGAGGGGGAGTGGGTGGTGGATGAGGGGTGAAGGAACAATAGAACAATTTGGATGAAAATGTAATCCAAGTCAACACCATGAATATATTTAAGGCAAACTTTGATGAGTAGAAGTAAAGTTTCAATCTCATATACTACAATAAGGTAAATACATGCATAACAAATGTTCATGGCACCATCCAACACTACACAAGATAGGTCTGCCCACAGAAAAAAAAGTTGTTGAAGATGTTACTGTCACATCAAAAACACAGAACACCTTATCTTACATTGTCCCACCTTAGCCACGCCTAGATAAGTGAACTTTAACATTAGGAAATGTAGTTAATGGAGTTTGGAAAAAGTAAAAATAGAATATCAAGGAAATACAAAATTGGTGAAGAAGTCAAAAAAGTGAGCTTGGAAAGGGACCTAGGAGTAATTATCAGCAAAGACATGTCACTAGACAAGCATGTCAACAAAATAGTCAGAGAAACCTTCAATTTACTAAGGTCAATGAAAGTGGCTTTTGACTACAGTAGAAGCCCGATTTAACGGATCTCAATTTAGCGGAAGCTCAAATTAGCGAACTGCAAATAGCAATAACGAAAATGCTCAACTTAGCGGAAATGGTCCGCTAAGTTGACCATTTTCCGCTAGCTGGCCAGACGCGTCTACGGAAATAGCTCAATTTAGCGGGAACGGTCCGCTAAGTTGAGCATTTTCCGTCAACTGGCCACATGCGTGTCTCAGAGTCCAGTGTTACCAGATGTTACCAGATTGTGGTGGTGGAGTCAAGGAAAAATTTATAATTTAGTATTTTGGAGGTATATAAATATATATATACATACGTACTATAATATATATACAATAATATATAATTCAGTATATGTATAAAGTATAATTGTAGCAGAAATATATTCAAGTAGAAATAGACGGTATAATAGGAAAACAAAATAATGTATATGAGAAAATGACCGAGAGGATTTAGCAAAATAACCTCAATATAGCAGAAAATTCTGCTACGTAGGGAGTCAAATACCGAACCAGAGTTAGCAGAAATAAGCTCAAGCTAGCGGAAAATTCTGCTAAATAGGGGGTCGAAAACGACCTCCAATTTAGCGGACTGGACCTTGGCTGAATTAGTTCGTTAAATCGGGCTTCTACTGTATTTGGATGAGGAAATAGTAAAGAAAATATTAGTTTCACTGATAAGACCAAGATTGGAGTATACTGAAACACTACAGACACCCAGTACTAAAAAGAATATAAAGAAATTAGAAAGAGTACAAAGAGGAATGACAAAGATGGCACCAACACACTCCAAGTTGACATACGAACAAAGATTGTCCAAATTGGATTTACCAACCCTGGAACAAAGAAGAAAAAGAAGTCTACTGACTATTTACAGAATTATGAAAGGAATAGATGTCCAAGATAGAGATGATTTATTAAAGTGGGACAAGAGAAAAACAAGAGGACATGAAAAGAAACACAAAAAGGATAGTTATAGAACAGATCTGAAAAAGAATAACTTCCCACACAGAGTGGTGATATCTGGAATAAATTAGATGAGGGAACAGTGTGTGCAAATACTATTCAAGAATTTAAGAATAAACTTGATGCTGAAAGATACAAACATGGGTCACTACAAGCATAGCTCCCTTCCCATATAATACAACGAGGTACAACTAGGTAAATACAGTATTTCTTCCTTGAGTGACTTATAGGCTGATCTGCTTGGTGTTGCCAGTTACCCAGTAGACATGGATGTCCTGCAAGAGAGATCTGATGGCAACAGAATTGATTGATTGATTGTTCAGGATGATGATGTTAATAAAGTGTTGAATAATTTGAATCATGGTTGAAGGCCCTATTTAAAACAAGGCCCATTTTTAGGGACCTGAATTCAAATTGCATTACTCAGTACATATTATTATTACAGAACTTGTACTTCATTTCATTAGAATGATGTAGACCACATGGTATTTCTCAATACAGCAATATAAAAAATGTAATTACATCTGGTGAATCATCTATTATCTTCAGTCTGTAACCTTCAATTCATTTTTCTTCTTCTAATCCTGTTACTATAGAAGATCCAGTTCATGGCAGCTTTTAGTCACTATTTTTAGTGTTTAGATAGTTAATCATGTACTTCTTTACCTTTTTATTTAAATATAAAATGCCTTTTAATTCAATCTACAGCTGTACTTGACAGATGATATGCGAGGAATTTATCCCTGTGAGCTTACCACTAATTTGAGGGTTCGAAGTGATGACTTAATAGCATTTCTTAGGAAGATTCATAACCCAGATGTACATCGATGGTATGGACACTGGTAAGTACCTATCATATGAATATACTATAGATGATATATTCTAATGGTATTTCATAAAATACCAACAGAGGTAATAATTTTATTTCTTACTATTGATAATGTATTTATTTTATTTTTCATAACATATGAATTAGAGTGTGGTTTCTTTTGTTTCTTGAATGATTCTTTTTCTTTAATATGAAATACCTTTTTTATTTTTGTCAAAAATTAGTTTTATTTCCATGTTTATTGATATTATGTATCACTATTCTTTAGGGAGAACTGTAATAAAAAAGCAGCAAAGTTACTTCGTCAAATGTACCGTCGCCCATATTTCATTCCACATATGGTGGACCTGTCAGATTCCAATTGGGTTCTCATATCTTCCAACTATAAAGGAAAAGTATATAAAGAGGTGAGAATTTTGTGTTTCAAGTTGATTATATAAAAATTTTCATACACCTTATTACTACTTGTACGGGGGAAAAAGCCTTTGGTATATGTATTACTACTACTCTCACCACTACTTCTATTACTACTACTTCCATCCTTTGCGGAATTTTGTGGTGAAAACAGTCAGGATCTGTCTCCCAATGACTGTGGTCGACTACTCTTTTATATTTCATATTATTTAAATTTACTGATCCCTAATACAAAAGTTCATTTATCCTATTTTCTACTACAGTCTAGTACTACTACTACCACTTTAACTACTACTACTACTTTTTTTCATAACTCATCCTACTTTGGACATCACTAAATAGTCATTTAATGCCCTCTTGACTGCACTCCCACCAATCACCATAGGCCACATGTAATTTTAATGCACATGTCCAACATTTCTCTACTATTATTTCCTGCTGCTCCAGACCTCTCTGTTACTCTATATATAGCTCATCCCCTGTTTTAACATTAAAATCCTCCAGCACCACTACATTTTAATTTCTCACAAAATTTTGTACACACTCATTTAGATAAATCCAAAATGCTTCCCTCTCCCCACTACTAAGGCTATGTGCACCCAAATGCCCATATCTCCCATCCCAGTTCAATTTTCATCCACATCCATGGTGACACCTTTCTCCACTCTGTCAGGCACTTACCTATTTCATTACTTACACAGAAGACAATGAACATCTTATCATCTACTGCTTCACACTAATAATCACAAGACAACAACACAATTTTTCTTCCTTGAGTGACCTATGGGTTCACCTGGTAGCCATTGTTGGTTACCTGGGAGTCATGGGTCTCCCTCAATAGAGACCTTGTGCTGTGGATTGATTAATTGATCACATACTAACAGACTCCTTTCTTCCCACACCTTTACCCACTGTGCTTCCAAATATCAGCTTATCTTTCCCTTTCTGTTTGATTTCATTCATGGAGAGCACGGGGGGGGGGGGGGGTTGATGATTAAGTGAAGCAGCCTTGCTGTGCATGTTCTGTGTGCCTCTACATTGCTCCTGACCCAGGGCAGTGGGTCATCCATGAGCAGCTAAGATGAGAGGAAGGAAAGGGTGATTGATGGGAGTGGAATGGGTGGGAGTGGGTATATGCCTTTTGACTCGGCCTCTCTGGTAAGGGGGAAAAGCCCTTGGTATATAGATACAGATAGACTTCTAACACATCACTCTTTCCTTTTACAAATGTAATGCCAGTCTCTTTCCCTTTACTATTATCTGTATCACATTCTTGTGCATTGAACAACTATAGTTCTTTTGAATCCTCCTCTGAGACCCTTTTATACCCTGATAATTCATTGGAGAAAAATGCTGTGGGAAATTCCTAGTCCCCTCACTCCATCCTGTTTACTGGGTAGTTGCTTTCTGCAACATGTATGGCAAAACTGGCCCCATTCTTCTCTCTCCTGGCCCACCACCACCACCAGGGGGGGGGGGGTCAGAAGAGGAAGAGATAAAGTTATAGAAGTGATAAAGAATAGTTTCAAGAGGGCACTACAGGAGGGACAGCAATACCAAAGCATCTCATCATTCCTATATAGATAAAAAATTTACAGTGACATAGATGAATGATGATGTGGGTTTGGTTTCCAGGGATACCTCAGAACAGTCCCTAAAATACTGGCTGCATGTCTTAATACTCAAATATAGATAAACATGAGGATATACAAAAGCAAATAGTTGGCATCCTTGCTAGTGTATACTTGACTGTTTCCTTAATCAAAATGTCTCTTTACAGCTTATTCAAAACTGGTTTTATGGGCAGACTAAAAATGTTGTGAGTGCTAAAAAAAAACATATTTTTTTTACTTGTTTTAGATTGTGTTCCAAACTGAAATGTTATTGGTGGTCCAAATCCGTGGATGGACCAGATTCCGTTTGGTGCCCAGGGAACCATGCGACCATTATTGCCCTGAGCTTTTCGATAGCATTAGGGAAGGGGAAATGGGTAAGTAGTCTTCAGTTTCCTTTATATAATTATAAGATGGGATGCCATATATTTCATTTAGATATGATAATCAGGTTAGTGGTTGAGGTAGACCTGTGAGATGGATATTAGAGTCATTTCACTGCTGCCCATCTTCAGAACCTGTCAACTTCCTCATTCCCATCTGCAAGTGCAGCCCCAAAGAGCTGGCATTCAGTTACTGGATTGGGTCCAAGATATCTATTAACTTTGGTAGTAATTCCTTCACCCTTTTACACAAGGAGAGCTGACACCTGGCAATTGTTCCCTTCTTTCTTCTACAATAAGTCGGTGAGATATAAACAGTTCCTCACTAATACAATGTGGACATCAGTCCAGAGTTTCTTCTCAGGGATATCTATGGAAAGCCCCAAGGGCTATTGCCAACTGTTATAATGCTGTGGGGTTTTAGTCAGTGGATGAAAGGTTATCCCTTTCCTCTGCTGCACTTGATTCCAGTTATGTTTTCAGACTAGATTCCTTATCATCTATTTGTTTCATGGTTTTGCATTGTCTATAAGAATTTTAGTGTTGTTGTTTTTCCTTCAATCATGTTATTTATACAAATCACAAATATTATGAATGTTAAGACTAATGTAGCATCATTCATTGTATTATGAAACATTCATCTATGTTAAACAAAGTTTCACTATACAATGTATGGTGCTACACTAAATATTGTGGGATATCTTATCCTTTACTGGTGTTCTCATGTTTTGGTCTTTCAGGAAATCCCTTATCCATTTCAAAAAGCTTTCCTTAAGTCTTCCAATATACTCTATTTTCCATAGTTGTTTGTGAGGTATGTTATTAAATACTTTCTCCAGATCTAAGAATGGTACACACAATCCAGCCACCCCTATTACTCTTGTAGCTTATCAATGACACTTGAGTAATAGCTTAATAATATAATGTTCCAGTTCTAAAACCAAATTTATTCTGCCAAATTTTTTATATTTTCAAGGTATTTGAAGCATGTCTTTCATGATCTTCCTACTCAGTTTAGATATAATTCTGATCAGAGAAATTGGTGTGTATTTAGGGGTTTCTCCTAATATTTTTTATGAATTGGTACTATGCTAAGTCTCTTTCTTTCATGAGAGTTAATTCAATGTTGCTCACTAGAGGGAGGAGAGACATCATCTGCACCTTTAGATGGAGATAAAGAGTGTTGAGTTTTTGAAGAGATTGTTTTGTCATGAACTAGCCTTTGTGTTTGAGTTGATGCATCGAATCTGTGGTCATGATCCGAATAGTTCCTGCAATCCAAAGGCCAGGATGATATTCTCCCCTTTTTTATACTAGATATATTCAACTTCTTCTTGGATAGCAAAAGTGGTTATGTGCAAAACATATTTAATTCACATACTTACAAAATGGTTTTTAACTTACAATGAAGTTGGGTGTGAACAGAGTGTGAGCATGGGAGTCTGAGAGAGGCCAATGCCCACTGTCTTAACTTACACCATGGCTGTACGACACCAGTGCCAGGCACAGTTGACTATGTATGCCAATATAGCCTATTCTATCTCTATTTGCCCAGCTCCACACAGTCTACCCATTTATTTTTTGTGAAGAAGGCTCACAATTTATCAACCATTAGTTATCTAATACAAGAAAGAATACAGATAACAAAAACAATGACTACTTTGTATCATCGTCTTGTTTACATGCCCTCTGACCTCTGAGCGAAGGAGGCCCCAGTTTTGTAGTCCTCCTCCATCAGCTTGCAAATTTCCTGCAACTGGACAACCTGTATAAGTTACTTATGTTACAATCCTCTATCCCATTTTCTAAATTTAAGGTAACCTATTATCATTATCAATTTACTTAGAAGGCAGGCACTGTGGCCCTAGCTATGATGTGGCTTTGTGCCATACCTGCATCCTTTGTGTCAGTGACGCATCATGGAACATGATAGTTTTCTCAAACATTAATCTCGTCATTGTTTCTATGAGTGATTTTTAAATACATAAATGTAGTGGAAATTTGTATGTCATCCCAAGGGGTACAGCACAATTGATTCATGTAAATTTGGATGCATCATGATAATAGTTGCCTTAAGTTTTACTGGAGGTACCAATGATGGATACTTGCACTAGGTGGTCCTGTGAGATGGGTGTCAGAAAAAGATGTCTCCCTTCCACCCATCTTTAAAACCTTTCAATAACCTAATCTACATATGGATTTGCAGCCCCAAGGGATTAACACTTAGTCTTTGGACTGGCCCCAAAATTTCTCTATACCAACTTCAACTTTATTTCCTCCATCTTTTCATAGAAGAAGAGCTGACAACCATTGAGTATTCCCCTCCTACTACTTCTACAAGCCAGTGACATAAAAAGACAGTTACAGAAGAGATCTGAAAAAGAATAGCTTTCCTCACAGAGTGATAGATATTTGGAACAAACTGAAAGAGGAAACAGTGAGTGCTAAAACTATACATGACTTTAAGAAAAAACTGGATGCTGAAAGATACAACAGTGGGTCACTATGAGCATAGCTCTCCTGCAAATTATAACTAGGTAAATACACAAACACAATGCAGACATCAGCCCTAAGTTTCTTCTCAAGAGATCAAGGACTGTTGTCAGCTACTGTGGGACTATGTTTTCAGTCAATGAAACTTGAGGCAACAATTATTATCATTATCATTGACTGGAAACTAACCCTACACTGGCTGGCAATGATCCTTGGGCCTTTCTATAGATATCTTTGGGAAGAAACTGGTATGTTGTCTGTGTTGTATGAGTGTGGGGTAGTTTCTGTCACTGGTTTATAGTGGTAGGAGGAGGTTATAAGTACTACATATGTGAAAAGGTGAGGAAATTGAATGAATTTTGATAGATATATTAGGATTAGTCTTTACACCTCCACCTAAAGTTGGGATTGTTGACAAGTTTTGAAATGGTGGTAAAAATGTTTGCTCTATAATGTCCATCTTGCAGGATCATCACTTGCAAGTACTTGTCATTGGTTCCTGGATACATCATATATTATAGTACTGAATGTACATAATTTTTCATTATGTGTTGGCCATTTTGGTCTGAATACATTATTTCTTTGTTATGTGTACTGTACATTTATTTCACATTACATAAGTATCATGCATGCTCAGTTAAAATAAGGTAATAAGTACTTGGTATTGAGAAATTTTATTGCTTTATTAATCATTGTTACGGGTAATTGTTGACTTATGTTTCACTCACTGGAGACCTACTGCCCCACAGCAGTTGTTGGCAACAGTCCTAAAACCTAAGAATGAGGTGGATGGACAGGATGAAGGCGGGTATTAGATACAATAGGAAAACTGTTCAGCAAGAAAGAGAAAGTATAGAGGATAGGAGAATGGTTGTAAATGGATGAGTAAATGATGTCGCCCAAAGGGATGTTCTTATGTGTTCTGTATTTTTTTCCTTTGGAATGAATAAGGTGGGGGTTGCCATATAATGGAGTGGTAGGGGTAAACAATTTCTGGCTCTGCTGTGTTTTGCTATATTACTTCTGATCTTGGCAGTGTGGAATGAGACAGGGATTAACCTTCATCAATGAGGTGCTAAGATTGGAGTGACAGTGAATGGTTTTTTTTTTATGGATATGGTATGAGTGTAGGGTGGATGTGTGCTTTGACTCAGCCACTGTCCTTATAACGGGAAAAGGTCTTTTAGTATATGTATGCATGTATGTATAATTTGACCACCCCATCAAAGGGGTCTTTGGTATTTATATATGTGTTTGGGGCACTTAGTAATATTTGTATTTCTTTTTTTTCAGTGGTGGTGACAAGCCTTATGTGGAAATTTGAGTACATTCCAGGGGAAAATACAGACAATCTTGCCATAGCTGTTGGGGGATTCTGGAATTAATAAAAAGAAACATATTTTTAAGTCGTATAATTCTTCCATGTTCAAATTTTGTTATTTAAGATGAGATACCAACAGGTTTGTATTTAGTGACCTTTTTTTTTCATTAAACATGCACTGTAATTGTAGTCTAAATTAATTTTTGGTGTGGTTTTTAAACTTTAATTTTACCATGTAATTCCTTTGAAAAAACACTCAATTTTAATTTTTGTCTTTCTTTAGCTAGTAAGTAAAGCTAGTTTTTCACCATATACTGATCTTTGGACAGAAGTCTCCGATAACTTCTGCAAGGTCCAATGTCATGCAATTTTTGAAAGAGAATACTCCTGTCTTGATAAATCACTGGTAGTTCCTAAACTCTTCCATTGTTTACTTTTATTTAAAAAAAAAATTGTTTTTGTTTTTGCTATCTTTATATTTTTTTCTTCTCTTTGCAAAGTATCAAGGTATCTTCCAAAAAGTTTTAAACATGTCAAATATTTTTGGGGTGGTTTTACAAAGATTGAAATAAAGGATGCAAACTCATCACTCTTTTTAAATTGCCTACTTGAAAAATCAACATTGAGTACCTAATCTGCACCAGACTAGAACATAGAGTGGTCAAGTGATCCCTAAACAAAATGAAGATTACAAATAAGATCAATTGAATATAAAAAGCACCAACCAAAATGATACCCAACCTAGTAGATAAACCATATAAGGAAAGATTAAAAGTAATGTCTGCACTTATCAAAAGACAGGATATAGAGTGAGGTGATATGATTGTACTGTTCATATCAATGAAAGAGAGTTAAAAAACAAACGGAAAAGATCTCTTGGTTTGGGATGAGATAGCATCACAAGTTCATGGAAGAAGAAATTGAAGAAGACTAAATGCTTGAAGGTTATCAAAAAACAGTTCTATATACAGATGTATCAACATGTGGAATGACCTAAAAAAGAGAATAGTCTAACAAAAAATCATGAATGAAGTTTATTAATTGGAGATGAGACAGGATACCATGAACATAACTCCTTTTCTGCACAATAAGGTAAATACATTTAATCAGATATATAGGCCAGGAAGAGAATGAGAAGGAGGGATGAAAAAGTAAGATTTCAACAGTAGTTATGAAAAGGTTTGTGTCTTCTTAGAGGTAGAAAGGATGTTATATAATTTTCCTGAGAGATCATGGTATGTAGATATTGACAATGTAAGGTGCTGGAGCAAATGAGGAAAGGGTTAGATACCCCTTGGGAGTCTAAAGTTTACCCTACTATTAAACTGATATAATCAATCATTTATTGCCTTAAGTTTTACTGACTGAAAGCATGCATCTCCTCAGTAGCTGAGGGCAGTCTTTAGGCCCTCCCATAAACCTCTCTGAGAAGAAATAGACCACTGCCTGTTTTGTGTCACTGACTAATGGGAGGAGGGAGAGGGTAATTATTGTCAGTTGTGATCACAATTTAAGTGAAAAAGTAGTGAAAAAATTGAAGTTGATGCAGAGATATTTTGTTCTTGGTCCAGAAACTAGGTGTCAGCCCTGAGTATCTCTGGATTGCAGTTAGTGTGTTAATAGAATGTGAAGTGAGACAATTTGGAGATTATTCTTTTGGACATTTGTTCTGTGGGACCATCACATCATTGGTATTAGTACTGTCATTCACTTTGGTTCTCATTATTGTTACTTATATTGGATCTTGTTTTATCCTACTTTTATACCTAATACTGTATTCAAGTGCCTTTAAAGTTCTTTGCCAATGGATTTTAATTTTTTGTTTTACTATTCTGTCATTATTGTTTTTTACATCAGTCATAACTAATGATTTTCATTATCCTCATGCTGTTGATCATGACTAAAATGTATGTTACTTTTGTTTACCTCAGTCTTCACATTTATATATATACATACATATATATATATATATACATATATATATATATATACACATACATATACCAAGGCTTCTTCCCCCTTACAAGGGGGGTAGCCAAAAAGAAAAAGGCATAAAATCATTCCCACCCATTCCATCCCTGAATACACTCCACACCCCTCCACCCTCCCTCTTATCTTAGCACCTCCTGAATGACGGGTCATCCCTGCACCTTGTCCACTGCCCTGGGTCAGAAGCAGTGTCGCGAGACACAGCACATCCACAGCAAGGCCGCTTCATTAAATCGGCGACCCCCCCTCTCCGTCCCCCCATTGCATAAAATGAGAGGACGGGGAGAAATCCCTTCGGGCTGCGTCAAACTTTGCTTACACATACTACCTCACCCCCCATCCACCCGCCCATTCCACCTCATGCAATCACAACATCATCCATATACAACCATTCTCCATTCACCCCTGTCTTCTGTCCTCTCCCTTCCTTCCTCAACAGACATTCCCCTCTTCCCCAAAGCCCCCTTCACCCCATCCATCCACCTCATCCTAGGACGTCCCCTCATGTTCACTCCCTCCACATCTGCCTTCCACACCTCTTTTACTAGTCTTTCTTCACTCATTCTTTCCATGTGTCCAAACCATCCTAATATTCTTTCATCAACCCTATCTCCCAGCTCCTTTTCCACCCCTGTTCTCCTCCTCACCTCCTCATTTCTCTATCTAGCCTAGTAACCCCCATCATACTTCTCAGACACCTCATCTCAAACACATTCAAACTCCTTCTCTCTTCTTCTCTTATGTTCCATGTTTCTGCCCCATACAGTGCTGTTGGCACAATCACTCCTTCATACAGTCTCCTCTTAGCATCCATTCCCAAATGTCTATTCCTCATCACACTCTTTAATCCACCAAGGCATTTACTCGCTTCTCTCAATCTACATTCTACCTCCACTTTCACTCCACCTTTCCCTGCCACATTTGCACCCAAGTATCTAAAACTATCCACTTCCTCCAGTCGCTCTCCCTTAATGCTCACTTCCAGTCTATTGCCACTTTCACCCCTTGTACATCTCATCACCACTGTTGCCCACATTTATCTTTAGCTTTCTTCTATCACATACTCTCCCAAACTCTGTCACCAACTTCCTCAATCCCTCCTCCGATCCTGCCACAAGCGCAGTGTCATCAGCAAACAACAGCTGGCTCACCTCCCACTTTTCTCCATTTTCTTTAACCATCTCCAATCCCTTGCCCACTACCCTTGCATTTACCTCTCGCACCACCCCATCCATATATAAGTTGAACAGCCAGGGAGACATAACGCATCCTTGACGAAGTCCCACCTTTACCTCGAACCACTCACTCTCTCCATTTCCAATCCTGACACAAGCTCTACTACTCTCATAAAAACTCTTGACAGCTCCCAGAAGCTTTCCTCCTATCCCATATATCTGCATAACCTCCCACAGTGCCTTCCTGTCTACCCTATCATAAGCCTTTTCCAGATCCATAAAAGCCCAAAAAACATCCTTCCCCTTTCCTATAGCTTTCTCACATATCTGTCTTACCACAAAGATCTGATCTACACAACCTCTACCTGTCCAAAATCCACACTGTTCCTCACCAATTACTCCTTCTGTTCCTCTCAATCAAGATCCTCCCATAAGCCTTCCCAACTACACTCAACAAGCTAATCCCTCTGAAACTACTACATTCACACTTGTCCCCTTTTCCCTTGTAAAGAGGAACTATACAGGCACTCCTCCAGTCCTCCGGCACTCTACCCTCTCTTAAACAAACATTAAATAACCTCACCAACCAGTCCACCATCATTGTACCTCCCTTTTTCAGACATTCCACATGGCATCCATCCAGACCAGGTGCCTTACCTGCTTTCATCATCTTAACAACTGCCTTCACCTCATCCTTCCTTATTTCTCCTCCATTCTCCTCATTCATCACTCTCATTTTCTTTGCACTTCCCACTGCAGCAATCTTTCCTTCCCTATCCTCCTTCACATTTAGCAACTCCCTAAAATATTCTGCCCATCTTCCCCTTACTGCCTTCTCTTCCATTATCATCTCTCCATCTGCACCTTTTACCTTTTCTTCTCTACTTGATTCGCCTCCTCTTCCTCTCTTAATTTCTTTCCAAAACATCTTTTTATTACTTTCAAAATTTTCTGTCAAACTCTTACCCCATTTCACATCTGCTCTCCTCTTTGCAACCTTTACCTTTTGCTTTACTACTCTTTTCTTTTCTTTGTACCTCTCATATGACTCCCTTGTCCTATTTTGTAACGAATCTGTGAAAGCTCGCTTCTTCTCTTCTACAACCTTCTTTGTTTCCTCATCCCACCATTCACTACCCTTTCTTCTATTTCCCCCTGTCCTTCTTGTTCCACACATCATCCTTGCACACTTTATGACTCCCTCCTTGAACCATCCCCATTCCTCCTCCACACCCAACTCTACTCTACCCTTTACTCCCTCCCACTCCTCCTTCAGCTTCTTTCCGTACTCCTTCTCCTTTTCCTTCTCATTCAAAGAGTTCACTCTAAGAACCTCCCTACCTTTTGTCCCTTTCCTCTTCCTCCATGTATCCTCCACTTTCAACTTACCTTCCACCAAAAAATGATCTCATTCCTTTTACTCCCATAGCTATGTTCATCTGCTTTCATTTCCTTTTGCATTTCACATCAACAATGTCATTGGAATACCACAAGATCTCCAACTACTCTTTTTTACAGCCATTAATATGATAATTGTTGCTTCTACTTTTACCTTGCCATCCTTGCATCACAATATCATCTATACACAGCTATTCTTTTGCTTTGAATTCTTGTAGGAATGTACCTCTCAGTGTTAGAGAGCAGGATGTCTAGTCCCATCCAAGGGCATAGCCAGAAATTTCTATAGGGTGGGGGGGCAAAGTTTGGATCATAGTGGATCCTATTGGCGACTGAGGCGAGCCCAAACAGCTAGGAGGTTGGGGGGGGGGGGATTTTAATAAGAAAAGTTTCAGAATTTTACTACTTACGGAGTCAATCTGAAGCAATGTTTTAAAAGTTAAGACATTTTAGACTAAAGAAATTCATAATTATTTATGCATTTGTGTTTACAATTACTTTATCAGTTAAAGACGATTTACAACTTAAGAATGTTAAGTTGTGATTATTAAAGAAAATTAAGAATCAAGGCCTTACGGTATATGATTGATAGAGATCCTTCCTAAGACCTAAACTGACTAAAATTGTCTAAAACTGATAAGATAATTAGGAAAAGTGCTTGATGGTGCTGTTCCCGTGCTGAAGGGGTTAATATAAAAGTACATCCATGAAATGAATCCAAACATAATACGTTTATTTTTCATATAATCTATATTCAACCGGGGAAAACCATTACATCAAACAAGTATAACTGCTAAATGTTAAGTGATCATAAACGTTAGGTACCTGTTGATGCTAGCTTGATACGGTAGTTGTGAGTATATAGGCTATTTGGACCAGGTTGAACATCTTACAGCAAAAATCTTAGTCGTCGAGCTTTTGTGGCTGCAAACTTGTCGATGACTTGGGCAGTGCTTGGTGTATGTCGCCCATTCACCTGCAACAACAGTAGATCTTGAACACGACACTCTGCCATCGATGCCCTAATTGCAGTAAGTGTTCGCTCCATACGAGAAAAAAGTCGTTCAGGTTCAGCAGTTGTTACAGGAAGAGTTGCAAGCAGCTGGAGAAGGGTCTGGATGTTGGGATAGTATGCACAACAGCTATCTAATGCTTCCAGGGCAGACTGTGGACGCTCTTCATTGTTCTGCCATTTTCGTCTCCACAGTTCAAATTCACCATGGAGGTCTGCTGCAGCTACATCCAAGCAATCCTGATAAGCTTCAACAGCAGCAAGCAATGAATTCCATTGTTCCGCTTTTTTAATTCCAAAGTTCATATGTGATGAAATTAAACAACTGATGCCAGTCACTGTCTGCTGACGTTCACTGAATCGATGCTTCAAGTCAATAATTGCATCCACAGTTGGGTAGAACACATTCACCTTATAATAGTCCTCAATGGATATATCTGTTCATCCGATACCTGCATTCCTTCTGTATACCAAACGTTTTACTGTTCGAGGTTTTGCAAGGGACTATAGACTATATAGAATATAGACTAGGCCTATAATAGGTTTGTTAGGTCAGGTTAGGTTAGTTAGGTTAGTCCTAATTCTAGTCCTAAAAATAGTCCTTTGCAATCATACAGGCAGAGGTTCGAAATATGAAAAACGTTCTCCGACGAAGCATGATCCGATAAAAATCGACTCCACTCATGAAAAAAAAACCCAAACAGAAAAATAACGCACCTAGCCTTGGGCACAAACAATATAATACATTTAACTTTGTCACTGTCATTATTTGGCAAGCACAGGGGTTTTGAATACTATTTTTGCAGTTGATTCTTTAATCATGCCCTGGGAAAATAAAAGCCAAATTGACATGAACAATATAATGATAGCCTATCATAGCAAGCATAAAATGAACAATTTAACACTGTTGCAAGAATACCGTATTTTTGCGCGTATAATGGGCACGCGCATAACGAGGACCTGGTTTTTGACTCCATAGGTTTAAATTTTTCAAGGCGATTCATGGCTTTAAATCAGCACGTGCGATCTGTCAAAAAATTGATCTCAATCAGTTTCATTTCTTTTGTTGAACACTGATTTAAACAGCGATTAAAATCATGTTAAATACCAGTATTTGCCAAACATTTTTGGAATATATGGATGTAGATCCACATAGTGTTGATTTGCTGGTAAATTCGGCAGCATGACGTGTGTGATAATCTGGTGCTTTGAAAATTTGGGCTCAGATTTGGACCTTGGTTTTCGATAGAAAAAATCAGCACATGTAGGTAGGTACCATACCTGTCTACAACATCCACCTAAAACACATTGGACCACAAGGTATACACGCACTCACAAACATTGCAAACTACAGCTATTCACACAACACTATACCCGACATCTGGAAGCATGGTAAAATAATCACCATTCCAAAACCGAACAAAGACCCAACAATCCCAACATCGCACCGCCCAATCACACTTCTCTGCACCCCCTCTAAAGTCATTGAACGCCTAATACTTAAACTTGTCACACCATATATTCCCCTTGCTGACTCACAACACGGTTTTAGGCCACTACACTCCACAAACACTCTTCTGACAAACCTCACACAAAGAATTTTAGATGGCATCAATTCAGATAGGCCCCACCACAGAACACTTCTTATAACATTGGACATTAGTAAAGCTTTTGATGCTATCCCCCGCCACAACCTAACAAATAAAATATATAACACAGACATGCACAATAACACCAAAAGATGGCTGGCCAATTATCTGGCAGGCAGGAATGCTCATGTGTCATATAATGGCCAATCATCGCACATCAGAAACATTAAGAACGGAGTACCACAGGGCTCAGTTCTATCCCCCACATTATTTAATCTATACATGCATGACTTACCCACACCAGACACCTCAGAAATACAAATCTCTTCCTACGCAGACGACATAACAATCACATGCACACATCGTAACACAGACAAAGCTGCAGAAATAATCCAGCCTTACCTTGATACACTCAACACATGGTTCATCACAAACAGACTCAAAATAGCTCCAACCAAATCTACAGCAACACTTCTCACCAACTGGACAAAAGAACACAAATACATACCTCATCTCTACATCAACAACACTCTAATACCACACACAAACACACCGAAAATTCTTGGTGTAACATACGATACATCCATGTCTTTCAAACAACACCTCACAAACATAAAAAACAAATGCACACCTAGACTTAACGCACTTAAGTCAATCACTGGAACAACATTTGGACAAAACAAAGAAACTAATATAACAATATACAAACAATGCATACGCTCAGTGATGAATTATGCGAGTCCTGCATGGGCTCCTAATCTCAGTGAGACACACCACAACACCCTTCAAATCATACAAAACAAAGCCCTAAAAACAATTACAGGCTGCACAAATACAACACCTACAGACCATTTACACCATGAAACAAAAGTCCTCAAAGTCAAGGACCACCTCGACATGAGAGGCACACAAACACTTGCTGCAGCCACCACAAACACATCACACCCGCTACACTACATAGCAGAACACCCACACACACCAAGAAACATTAAAACTACACCCAAAGACCTTTATTACGCACAGATACTCTCTTCTCTTCCTCCACAACCACCAAATACCAGCCTCCGGAAATATATTCATACTCATATCACTCACCGCTCCATTAACACACTGGTGACTGAAAGACAACACACTGCTGCATGCCAGACCCCCTGATATCCACCCTTCTGAATCCTCTCTCCCACGAAAGGACAGAGTCCACTTGGCCAGACTGCGATGCGGTCACCACCCAGCACTTCTAAGCTACCAGAAGAGGCTGGACGACCGTGTTGTGAACAGCTGCCCAGGATGTAACACTTCACCCCATACCATACAACACATAATGGAAGACTGCATTATACACAATCATGCACGCAAACAACACAACATACACTCTATAAAGGATTTGTGGGAAAACCCAGTTTCGGCTGTGGCCTTCCTTGGGGAGACGGGACTGCTCGGACAGACAGTCTAGGGAACGACAACAACAACAACAACAACAATGCACCAATGATAACATAATCCAGTCAGCTAAACACAGGAGAGTGTGAATCTATGGAGAGAAGAGTATGAAATGATGTTTAGCATATCAGCCTAAACCCAAACGAATTTGACACATATTGGGTCACAATAGACAATGGCAGGATTACTGAAGTCCCTTCCTAAGGCAGCAGCATTCACAAGCTGATTATAGTAGGCTTAAAAAAGAAGCACCAGATGAAAATGCACATAAACCAAAGGCTGCTAGAAATTCTAGCCGCTATACTAGTTTAAATTCTAGGAACATGACATACCAAGATAGTATACTTATCAATGCGCACGATGATCTGGCAGCCTTTGCGGCAGTGCTGCTAGTGATGGGCTAAATAGTTACAACCACTATATTGTTTCACTAAATAATAACATTTATATTGTTTTTACGAGCATTTTGGCTATCAGAAATTGAAACACGATTTTTTATTTATATATTGAACCAATTTTTATTAAATATCATGCTTTGATAAAGTGCGCCCGACTACCCTACAGGCGTCGGCTCCTAACGCCAACAGGTGCATTGATTATTTCATTGTTTCAATCGAATTCAACCCAGTACTCAAATAATGTTTTATTCACCCTTCGTGTATTTTTGCAAACCGTGGCACAACAAAATCGCAATCTTTCATTAAATAGAAGTTAATTATAATCGGTCACATAAAAAGTTTTATACTTTTTGTAAAAGTTTAACAAGAATTTTGACAAGAATAGTATCCAGATTGCATTCTAGTGGGAGGTGTTGCAAAGATTTCCACGTTACCAAGAAAATGTTAAATATGTTAAATATGTTTTTTTTAACTGGGGGGGGGCATGGCCCCGCTGGCCCCCACTCTGGCTACGCCCTTGGTCCCATCACTGTCCCATTTTAGGCACCTTTACAACCCGAGGGGCAAGATTCAGTGGCAGTATTCTTTCTTCCCTGTACCAGAAGGGACAGAGGTTAAAAATGGAAATATGTACAGGAATAGGCCCAGGACATTACTAAGAAGGAGGGTGACAGCACAATGGAGAGACAGTCACAGTACAATAAAGTAGCATAGTTTCTCTATAAGTAGAGATCTCCTGTAACACAGACAAAATTATGTGTAGTTCTGGTCCATAGGTGCACTCCATATAGTCCCTAAAGTATTGGCTGCATACTACTGCACAAATTATGCCACACAATAACATGCAGCATGTTTCTATGTCAGCTTATAGTATCAGTAGGAGAATAGGAATTGTGAGTTGTCAGCTCACCTTATGTGAAAAGGTGGAAAAGACACAGTTGGAGTTGATAGAGAGAGATCTTGGGCTCAATCTGGAGACCAAGTGGCAGCCCCTCATGGCTCCACCTCCAGATAGAGATGAGGATGTTGACAAGTTTTGAAAACAGGCAGCCGGGAGATGATTTTGTCATACTAATGACATTTTTGTTGTTTTACAGTTAACCTGTACACTTCTGTATTCAATTTGCATTTATTCAAGCTGCTGCCAAGCAGTTTTATTCAGCTGAGGGAAACCCGAGAAGATGTTATTTATATTCCTCTATTGACTTTGAAGACAATTTCATTGCTTCTATTACTTCAGTATCATGATCTGGAACTTTTCTTATGATTCTGAAGTTGGACGTGAAGGAACTGAAAGAGACACTGGAGAAGGGAACCTCAGGCTAATTGGTGGAAGTTGCGATCAGAGTTATGTGTGTCCCCAAGGTGGAGAGGAATGATCATTTTTAGTTTAGGGTGCAGATTTAACCAATGTCATGGCTTTGAAGGGCCCATTAGACTTTTGGAATAGCACGAAGTATATTTCCCTATTTATTTGATAATTTTAGTTCCACGTTTTTCAGGATTTGTACCCTCTTTTAGGTCTTGCGCCTTTGACCTCTTGGTAGGTGTGATTCATCCATTTAAGTCATGGGGATTCACTGTTGGCATGGACTGCCACCTCCTTTTGCACTGGCATGAGTTGTGCAATTTGAGTGCTTCGTTTCTTCATTTGGGACTTTTGTTTTCATATTTTTGTGGTTCCCTTTCTATCACCAAGCATTTAGAATGCGTCATTTCTTCCTTTGGGGCTTCACATTTGTTTTCGTGTTAATTCTTTTTGACACTTTGCGGACATTCTCTTTCAATGTGACAAAGTTTAAATCTATTTCCATCTCATTAGTGATTACTTTGATTTCTCTATTAATTCTTGTGGGCATTGTCTTTCAGCTTTTTCTTGGTCATCTCTTTCATTTCTTCATTTACGGCTTTCCGCGTATTTTCATAATCATTCTATTGGGCGACCTCTTCTCCTATCACTAATGAGGTTCAATGTCAAATATCTTCTTGGGCTTGGGCATGATTCGGTGGGTCTTACTGAAGCTTTTTATTTTCTTTTTTCTTTTGTAATCGGGACACTATTCTCTCCCGCAGAAGGGCTTTATTGCTGGTCTTGCGGTTTTGTTGCCCTTGTCTCTTGCTTTTGGGCTTGATTACCTCGCCAGTTCCGGACTTAGGTGGCGAATGGGGTTCAGATCGCATTCCCCTTGATCGCTGAGCTTCCTTCCAGACCTACCGCTGGGCGAGCTTAATGTCGCCCGCGTTCCTGCGAGTCCTCTTGTAGGGGAGCCTTCTAATGGCTTCTATCCCCTTTTGCAGGTGCATATAGGTGGCGCTCTGGTTGAGGGGCGTGTGGTTCCATCCTGTCGCCCACGGATGGGACCGGAAGCTCTCGAAGGATATCCTTTGCCAGGGCTCTTTAACGAAGCACCTGGCCACTAGATCCTGGCAGAGGAGGGACACGTGGGAGGGGAAAATCGGGGTGCCCCTGGCAATATCCTCCACGTCCTCTGTGAAGGCCACCCTTCCACTCACTGCGTGGTAGAGGAGTGTCCCAAGACTCCATACAGTGGCGGGAAGGTGGAGGTACTCATTCTTCAGGAAGTACTCAGGGGGCCAGTGCTTCACCGTCCCTCCTGTGTCGCCCCCTCTATGACTGACGACGAGCTCACTAACGCCCAAATCGATCAGTCGTATTTTGCCAGCTTCAGGGAGGAAAAGGACGTTTTCGGTCTTAATGTCCCGGTGGGACACGCCGCTCCTGAAGCATTTGGCCACGGCATCCACCACTTGCAGGAAGATGTGCCGTGCCAAGTCCTCGGTGAGGGGGCCATGCGACTCGATGTAGTCGTAGAGCGACATGGCCCCTGGGACGTACTCCATTACGAGGTAGTACTTGTCCCCTCGGCGGAAGCATTCATAGAGGGGAATGACCTCGGAAACGTGCTCCAGGGCGAAGAGCAGTTCCACTTCGAGGGGGACGCGTTCGCCCTCGTGGGTTCCCCAATTGTCGACCTCGGCCAGGTCGATCTCTTTGATGGCCACGCGTTGGCCATCGTCGAGGCGGGTGGCGGCGAAGACTGCCCCGAAACCTCCTTCGCCGAGTTTCCTCTCCACCTTGTAGCCATCAAGGGAGAACATACTGTAGGGCCACCGACTTCGGTATCCTTCAGGGCCTCGAGGGTGTCGGTTCGTCATCGAAGTCGACGTCTGAGATAGGCTTCCAGAACCAGAAGTTACTGTGAACGCATGCATATCGTACTGGCACCCTGAAAGGTGAAACGGTTGATAATAAATGAACTATGGCGAAATTTGTTCTTGGCTTCCAGCTGAAAAAAACCCCAGCGCTAAACCCTTTTCAGATTAGTTATAGTTTTATGTTGGACAAATTTAGGTTTAAGAAGGAATTAGGCAAGAATTATTTTACCAACAGAGTGGTTAACGAATGGCATAGACTTATTAGCAATGTAGTGAGCGCTAGAACAATTTAGGAGAATATTAGACAACTTTGTGGATAGGGATGATAGGTGG
>NC_134782.1:73680010-73687510 GCF_046742065.1 Oratosquilla oratoria | reverse complement strand
TCTTTTGTATGTCGAACTGCTTTATTTTCATGTTCACTACTCTCCAATAGAATCTCTCTTTCTCTGACTCCGTTCTTTCCTCGTTTTTTTGCCTTAGCTTCAAGTCTTTTCTGCTTTTCTGCCTCTCTTTCCTCCTTATTCATTTCTCTTTTTATCCATACCTTTTTATATTGATCATTTGTTGCTAGTTTCCCTGTTTTGGATAGAATTTTCTCTGCCGTTGTTTGTGACCTGAATTTAATCTTAATTGGTCTGGTCTTATCTGTACTATATTTTCCGAGTCTGAATTTTTCCTCAATTTCCTTTATAATTTCTGGTTCATCTTCCTGGACTAATTTTAATAAACTGCTTACTCTTTCATTTTCCTCCTTGATTCTTGCGGTTCTATCTGGGTTATGTTTCTCTTCCATTCCTAATATAATTATACATTTCTTTTTGTCAGCTAATTCTCTTACTATATTCTCCTTCTGTCTCATCACTTTAATAACCGAGTCTTCATTATGTTCTTTCAATTGCTGTTTGACTATGTCAGTGAATGAGACCTTATTCCCTCCTTGGGTTGTTCTCCAATTTTTAGCTTCTGTAGCTATTTTCTCTGTTACTATTCTTCTTCAATTTCTCATTCTCCTCCTTTACATTTCCTAACTGTCTTTTTAGGTCCTCTATTTCTTCAGTTAAGTTTCTGTTTGCCTTCTCTAGTTGTTCCAACCTTTCAATTCTTTGGAAAATGGAGTCAACATTACCTAACTTACGTTCCAAGTCCTCGATCACCTTATCAACTCTCTCCTCTAGTCTTATCAGTCGGGGGGGAGGGGTTGTGTCCCCCCCACCCTCTTTAAATCCCTGGAACATATTCTCGTCACTTTCTACTGTATTGCTCCTCTCTATACTTCTAATCTTTACATTTTTATTAGACATTTCATCCTCACTCAGTCTTTTGTTTACCTTTCGCTTGTCTGGCTGGGCCAAGTCTACTCCCTCCTCATTTCCTTCCATTTCCCTCAGTAATCCCTCCCCTTTTCCTCTTTCCCTACTTTCCCACTACTCCACGAGCAATTTCCCCCCCACCCTGTAAAAACACTAGGCACTTCTCTTTGCGTTGGGATCCACAGACTTCAGTTTTCTTCAGAACGTCATCCAAGCCGTCCATTCGCTGAAGTGTGTGTGTGTGTGTGTGCGTGTGTGTGTGTGTGTATGTGTGTGTGTGTGTGTGTGTATTTTTACCTAGTTGTATTTTACGGGAAGGGGAGCTATGCTCGTGGCGTCCCGTCTTCATATCTCATTTTATATAAACTGTTTTTAAATTATGTATTGTTATTACATACACCACTTTCTCATCTCACTTGTTCCAAATGTCTATTACTCTGTGGGGAAAGGTGTTCTTTTTCATATCTCTTCTATAACTATCTTTTTTTTATTATCTTTCCCTGTCCTCTTGTATTTCTACTATCCTATTTTATTAGACCCTCTTTACCAATAATTTCTATGCCTTTCATGATTCTATAAATAGTTATCAAGTCTCCTCTCTCTCTAATTTGCTCTACTGTCTGTAGCTCAAGTTTTGCTAGTCTCTATATATATGATAGTTTTGAGAGTGTTGGTGCCAAGTTCGTTATTGCTCTTTGTATTCTTTCAAGTTTTGTTATAAATTTTTTATGTATTTGGTGACCACGTCGTCGCTGCATATTCCAATCTTGGTCTTATCAAAGTGACCAGTATTTTCTTTAACATTTCTTTGTCCAGATATGTAAATGCCACTTTGATTGTTTTTATCAAATTATAAGTTTCTCCAAAAATTTTGTTCATATGTTTCTCAGGGGACATATCATTCATAATAATGACTCCCAGATCCTTCTAATTTTCTACTTTTTTAATTTCTTCCTCTCCAAATTTATATGAACCCACTTATTTGTCCAAATTCCATTGTACTACACTTTTTAATATTAAATTCCATCTCGCACTTCCTACTCCATTCCCATACTTTATTGAGATCACTCTGTAGCGACTCACTATCTTCTACAATGTTTACTTTTTTCAACAATTTTGCATCGTCCGCAAAGAAGCTCATATAACTTTCAATTCCTTCATCCATATCATTAATATATATATATATATATATATATATATATATATATATAGTAAACATTATTGGGTCCAGAACTGTTCCTTGTTGAACTCCACTAATCACTTCATCCCAATTAGAGTGTTTGTCTTTTATCATCATTCTCATTTTTCTTTCATGAAAGAAGTCTTCCATTCACTTCAGCAGTTTGTCCTGTATTCCTCCTGCAGTTTCTAATTTCTTTAGCAATTTCTTATGTGGCACCATATCAAGAGCTTTTTTTCAGGTCTAGAAATGCACAGTCAGCCCATCCATTCTTTCTTGTATTACATCTATTAGCCCTGAATAGAAACAAATTAAGTTTGTGAAGCATGATCGTCCTTGTCTAAATCCAAATTGCCTTGGATTTAGTACTTTTTTTTTCTCCAAATTCTTTACCCATCTAGTTTTGTTAATTCTTTCACAAATTTTAGCTATCGTACTTGTTAGAGAGACTGGTCTATAGTTAGTAGGGTCTTCCTTGTTTCCCCCTTTATATATTGGTACTATATTTGCTCTTTTCCAATCTTCTGGAAGTTTTCCTTCTTTCAATGAACTGCTTATTAGACTATGTACTTTGTCTGTTAGTTCGTTCCTGCATTATCTCAAAATCTATTTTACGATTTCATCTGGTCCATGCGATTTTCTGACATCGAGATTACTCAAGTGATTCATTATTTCATTCCTTGATACTTCTATCTCTTTCATAGGGAGGACTTTCTCCTCCCACTCGATATCTCTAGGTTGTATGTTCTCCCTCGTAAACACCGATTTAAAATGCTTGTTCATAATTTCTGCCATTTCTATTTCCTCTGTCTATTCAACTCCTCTTTATCGTAGTTTCTCTAATTCTTGTTTGTTTTTCAGTTTGTTGCTTACATATCTGTAAAATATATTTGGTTGATCTTTACCTTTTGTATGACATCCTTTTCGTATTTTTTCTTTTCTTCTCTGCGCACTGGTACATATTCATTTCTATAACCAGTATATATTTTCCATTTTCAGGTATTTCGTCTTTTTTCAATTTTATCCAATCTTTATCCCTTTTGTCTTTTAACTCGCCACATCTTTTGTTGTACCAACACTTTACGTATCCTTTTTCTTGTTTTTGTCTTGGAACATGCTTTTCCATTCCTTTATAATTTGTTGTCAAAATATTCCATTTCTCTTCTACTGTTGTTTCCTCCTTGTGTATCTTTTCCCAGTCTGCTTTTTGAAAGAATTCTCTTATTTTATCAAAATTTGTTTTTTCGTACGTCAGTCTTCCCTTTCTACAGTGTTCATTTTTTCCATGTATTTTTCCTCATTTAGTTCCAGTTCAACCAAATATGTGGTCACTTTTACTTATTGGTATCTTATATTCAATCTTGTCCACTATTTCGGGTTCTGATGTGATTATTAGGTCAGTCTCGATGGTTCTTCCTCATTTCTATACCTAGTATTCTCTTGAATCCATTACGTCATTGTATGTTCTATAATCATATCAAGTAGTACATTTCCCCATAGGTCGTCTCCATCCTTTACTGTCATCTCTTCCCAGCAGATTTCTTTACAATTAAAGTCACCCATTATAATTATTTTTCCTCTATCTTCCATGATCTTATTTAGTGTTATCCTTGTGTCTTCTAACATATTATTGTGTTCTCTCTCTTTCCACGAAGACGAATCCTTCTTAGTCAGGAACATAACTCCACCCTCTCTGTTTCTAATCCAATAATTATATGCACCATGTCCTACACTGTTGGGTGGTAGTGGACCTTTCAATTTTGTCTCTACAATTCCCATTATGTCCGGTTCTTTTTCCTTCAAGTAATTCAGTTCGTTCAAGGCTGTTATTAAGCCAGCTGTGTTTGTGTAAGACACTTGTAATTTTCTGCTACTTCCATCGACTTTTTTTGTTTCCTTTCCGTTTTTTTTCTGCTATGAACCATTTCCTCAATTTTATATCCACTACTCTCCAATAGAGTTTCTCCTTTTCTGTCTCTGTCCTTTTCTCGTTTTTTCCTTAGCTTCAAGACTTTTTGTTTTCTCCTCCTCTCTTTCCTCTTTATTCATTTCTCTTTTTAGCCATACCTGTTTAGGTTGATCTCTGTCTGCTAGTTCCCCTGTTTTTGCTAAGATATTCTCTGCTGTCGTTTGTGACCTGAATTTGATCTTAAGTGGTCTGGTCTTATCTGTATTGTATTTCCCTAATCTATATATTTCTTCAACTTTTCCCTGTTTTTTGTCCATCCTCTTGAACTACTAATATCATGTTTACCTTTTCCTTCTCCTCCTTTACTCTTGTGGTCCTATTTGGATTATGCTTCTCTTCCATCCCTAACATAACTATACATTTCTTTTTGTCCGCTAAGTCTCTTACTATATTCTCCTTTTCTATCATCACTTTAATAACTGTCTTGTCTCCTTGTTTTTTTCATCTGTTGTGTCACTATATCTCCAAATACAATTTTGTTGTTCTCTTGGGCTTTTCTCCAACCCTGTGGTTCTTTTGCTATGGACTCCTTATTCTCTTATTATTATTATTCTTTAATTCCTTATTCACATCTTTTACTTCTTTTAACTGTTTTTTTAAATCTTCTATTTCTTTAGTTAGATTTTGATTCTTCCTCTTTAGTTCTTCCAGTTTATCAGCTGCTTGGGTAACTAGTGTTAATTGGTTAAACCTAACCCCCTTGATTCGTTCATTTTTTAGTTTCTCCTGTAGATTTACTAGTCTGGGGAGGTTGTCACCTCCTCTCTCATTAAATCAATAAAAGCAGTTATCTTCTCTTCCCATTGAGCTGCTATTAGCTATATTTCTGCTTTTGACACTTCTGCTTCCTCGTTCTTCCTCGCCTGTGTGTTCTGCACCTCTTTTGTTTACACCCCTTCTAACCTCCGTGGCCCGTTCGTCCCCTTCCTCATTTCCTTCTATTTTCCTCAGTAATTCCTCTCTTTCTCCCTTTTCCTCGCCTTCCCATTGCACCACGAGCTTTCCCCTTCCCTATTAATAGAACAAAGGTACTCCCTCGTTGTTGAGCTCGATGAAACTTGAATTTTTCCTGGAGTTCCAAACTTCGTTGTCACTTCGACCGACGTGTATTTACCTACTTATATTTACCTAGTTGTATTTTACGGGAAGAGGAACTATGATCGTAGTGTCCCGTCTTCATATCTCGTTTTATCTAGACTGTTTTTAAATTCGTGTATCGTTCTTGCACACACCACATTTTCATCTAACTTGTTCCAAACGTCTGTTACCCTGTGGGGACAGTTGTTCTTTTTCAGGTCTCTTCTATAACTGTCTTTCTTGATTTTCTTTCCATGTCCTCTTGTATCTCTACTATCCCATTTTATTAGATCCTCTCTATCACTAATTTCTATGCCTTTCATGATTTTATAAATAGTTATTAAGTCTCTTCTCTCTCTTCTTTGCTCCAATGTCTGTGGCTCAAGTTTTGGTAGCCTCTCCTCATATGATAGTTCTGAGAGCGTTGGTGCCAATTTCGTAATTGCTCTTTGTATTCTTTCAAGTTTTGTTATACATTTTTCTTTTGTACTTGGTGACCACGTCGTCGCTCCATACTCCAATTTTGGTCTTATGAAAGTGACTGGTACCTTCTCCGCCATTTCTTTGTCCAAATATGTAAATGCCTCTTTGATTGTTCTTATTGAATTATAAATTTCTTCAAAATGTTTGTTTACATGTTTCTCAGGGGACATATTATTCATAATAATGACTCCCAGGTCCTTCTCATATTCTACTTTTTTAATTTCTCCCTCTCCCAATTTATATGATCCCACTATTCTTTGTTTGCTTCTTCCAAATTCCATTGTACCACACTTCTTAATATTGAATTCCATCACGCACTTCCTACTCCATTCCCATACTTTATTGAGATCACTCTGCAGCGACTCACAATCTTCTACAGTGTTCACTTTTTCAGCAGTTTTGCATCGTCCGCAAAGAAGCTCATATAACTTTTAATTCCTTTACCCATATCATTAACACACACACACACACACACACACACACACACACACACACACATATATATATATATATATATATATATATATATATATATATATATATAGTAAACAAATTGGGTCCAGAACTGTTCCTTGTTGAACTCCACTAATCACTTCATCCCAATTAGAGTGTTTGTCTTTTATCATCATTCTCATTTTTCTTTCATGAAAGAAGTCTTCCATTCACTTCAGCAGTTTGTCCTGTATTCCTCCTGCAGTTTCTAATTTCTTTAGCAATTTCTTATGTGGCACCTTATCAAGAACTTTTTTTCAGGTCTAGAAATGCACAGTCAGCCCATCCATCTCTTTCTTGTATTACATCTATTAGCCCTGAATAGAAACAAATTAAGTTTGTGACGCATGATCGTCCTTGTCTAAATCCAAATTGCCTTGGATTTAGTACTTTTTTTTCCAGATGCCTTACCCATCTAGTTTTCATGATTCTTTCACAGATTTTAGCTATCGTACTTGTAAGAGAGACTGGTCTATAGTTAGTAGGGTCTTCCTTGTTTCCCCCCTTATATTTGCTCTTTTCCAATTTTCTGGAAATTTTCCTTCTTTCAATGAACTACTTATTAGACTATATATTTTGTCTGTTAGTTCATTCCTGCATTCTCTCAAAATCCAGTTTCCCATTTCATCTGGACCATGCGATTTTCTAACATCGAGATTACTCAAGTTATTCATTATTTCTTTCGTTGTTACTTCTATATCTTTCATATGGAGGACTTTCCTCTCCCACTCGATATCTCTAGGTTGTATGTTCTCTCTCGTAAACACTGATTTAAAATGCTTGTTTATAATTTCTGCCATTTCTATTTCCTCTGTGTCTTCAATTCTTCCTTGTCGTAGTTTCACTAATTCTTGTTTGTTTTTCGGTTTGTTTTTTACAAATCTATAAAATTGCTTTGGTTGAACTTTACATTTTTCTTTGACATCCTTTTCGTATTTTCTCTTTTCTTCTCTGCGCTCTTGTACATATTAATTTCTATAACCAGTATATATTTTCCATTTTTCGGGTTATTTGTCTTTCTTTCATTTTATCCAATCTTTATCCCTTTTGTCTTTTAACTCGCTACATCTTTTGTTGTACCAACATTTAAAATATCCTTTTCCTTGTTTTTGTCATGGAACATACTTTTCCACTCCTTTATAAATTTTTGTAAAAAAAAAATCCATTTCTCTTCTACTGTTGTTTCCTTCTTGTGTATCCTTTCCTAGTCTGCTTTTTGGAAATATTGTCTCATCATATCAAAATTTGTTTTTCCATACATCAATCTTCCCTTTCTATATTGTTCGTTTTTTTCATGTATTTTTCTTCATTTAGTTCCAGTTCAACTAATATGTGGTCACTTTTACTTATTGGTGTCTTATATTCAATCTTG
>NC_134782.1:73670010-73677510 GCF_046742065.1 Oratosquilla oratoria | reverse complement strand
GGGGAAATGACTGATTCAAAACACGTATCCACATGGTGATCACTGAATTCTGAATTCCTAGGGAAGACCACCCGCTTGCGCGGGATCGGTTTTAGTGGGAGGGGAAGAATGTCTGTAAGAAAATGTAAAGATAGTAGCGTATAAAAGACGGCTATTGCCACCGGGCGATTTGCGAGGGATTAGGGGCTTGTTGGTGGTCGTGGCCCAGGAGAACTGGACTGGGAGCATGGACGGTAGCGCTGACGCCGGGATGAAAATCAGATTATATCACCAACAAAAGTTTAGAAAATGGTAGGAGGCGTAGTAGTAGAGAAAGGTGGAAAAACGGAAAAATCTTTAGTGGGAGGTAAACTGAAATAAGGAGATGTAGTTTAAGAGAAAGTTCGAAAGGAAGCGAATTTTAGTCGAAGAAAAAATAAGTGTAGATGTTTGTGCGTGGGTCGTGGCTCTGTTCGTGAGAGGTGTGTGTGTGTATCTTACGGGAAGTGAGTAGATTTCACTTCCCGTGTGTAGAGGGCGTTCCTGATGAGCCCCAGGTAAGGCATGAGCTCTCCTGCTTTTCCCCAGGTTGGGTTTGAGGTGTGTATGCTTGCAACCTGTCAGTTATTAGGCTACATGCAATATTATTATTACTATCATTATTTCATCCTTATTGCTATTATTAATAGGTATGGTTCTTACCGCTCGCCACATCTCAACACCTTATGTATGAAGGACTTCCCCTGTTCCCCGCCACGGGTCGAGGGCAATGAAGCGAGGCACAACGCTTCCACAGCAGGACCCGACATCTGGGGCAGGTTTATTTCCACCCCTTCTCATCCATTCAAGATAATTTACGTATCGGATGAGAAGAACATTCCTTCGGGCCATATCATCCTTTTAGTCTCCCTCCGAATGGTTAGGCGAGGAGTTTACACCAGGAGACGACTAGTTGCTGCTGAGCTTGTCACCTTGTGTGCACGAACAGCCAAGGGAATCCCCCCGGAGTCTTCTCAATCAGGAAGTAGGATCGACGTCAAACTCTTGCTCTGAAGGATAATGAGAAGCTAGCTAATGTCAAATCAATAACTTTATTATTGCCAGAGGAGGAGGAAGGGAGGAGGAAGAGGAGGAAGATCGAATAAGAAAAAAGGATGGAGCTGTAAGCGAGGATGAGTGAAGAACGCGCGCGTAAGAGATGTTGGGGTTGAATGGTCATACTATGTGGGACTGGTGATTTGGGGTCATTTCGTGAAGTTCCTTCTAGAGGTGGGGTGTTGTATTTAACAAGAGGCATCACGGGAGGACTGTGGGGTCTGTCTTTTGCTCCCCCTTCTCAAATGACGATGATGATGAAGGCTGACGGAATGTGTTGAAGGCAGTCAGAAGTTTCCTGTCTCTATCCTTTTTCTTTAGAATCACTGCGTGGTTTATATATTCAGAGGCGGTCTTGCTCTTCGGAATTTTATTTTCGCTGACCCAAGGCGATTTTGTTGAGCTGGAGACCAACAGAGCCCCCCATCACTGCTCAAAAGCTTAACTAATAATGAACAAATATATGAAAGAAATCACCATCTCACAATCTAGTACTGAAGTGTCCCAAGTGGACACCATCTGGTCTTGGGATTAAATGCATTCTATTTTCTGTAGAACCTTTAATGTTACCAGCTACTACGGAAGAAGAACGAAGATGCCAACATTGCCACCACCCTGAAGCCACCCTCGAGCACTATCTACAGCATTGCCCCACAACTGCTTTTCTGAGGAGAGGGACCCCGACAACATCTGAGGGTCTTGTGCGCCGCCTATGCAGCCACCTCAACCAATACGAATTGAGTCGGCTGGTTGAGTGTCAGCCCCCCTTTAAGTTCTCTTATATATGATTGAATTAATAGATTTATACCACTGTTAATATTAGCAAAGTGTACATTCATGGGGGTGTGCATACATATCCTACATATGTATGCATATCTCGCGTGTGTATGAATATGCGGCCAAGATCACACACACTCCTACACTGAATTTCAAAAGAAAAGTTTACACATGACTAACCACCCTTTTAAGAGAACGCCTTATGATATATGTATGTAGCTTGACAGATAGATTAAAATTGATTTCATAATCAATCCTGTTCAGTCTTCTATTTGGCCAGTGATTTTCCGCAAATTAGATGTATTTATCTAATTTTAATATACATGATAAATCAGAGAAGGAGAAAATACATCAAACTCATTAAAAAATAATTCCGTTCAATGTGAAGTCGTTTAAACACACTGGACGTCTGATTTCACCTAGAAGCACATGGCACGCACACCATCTTCACCAATATACCTTTTTTGATGGTTCATACTTATCTGTACAGCTATTCAACCTCATATTGTAATCATTTTACAGATATATCAGATTAAAAAAAAAGAATAATACACAAATCAATAGGCTTCTTAGTTACAGATGGCAGAGACGTGAGGACATGCTTTAATTCATTTTCATTGATAGTTATGACCAATTCTGTTTAGTGATTTGGGTATTCCTTATGGCCGATTTGGGCAAGAGAACTAAAACTTACTGTGCTCCAAGAGGCCGGGCGATAGTATATCAGCAGCCTTTGTTACATGAATGCTCGTGAGCTTGTGTTTGTGGTTCTACTTCAGTGGTCTGCTCACCTCCCACCCAACCGACACAACCCCTAACCGTCGCAACTGTGACGTCACATCGTTTCCAGTTGAGAAACATCCTGCGTCCGAATACCTATCGTCCCGGGGCAGGCAAAACAAAATCTGCAAGAGACTTTACCGGATGTAAAGTGTTAATTCATGTTTTTAATCCGCTCACACCGAGAGTTAATCTATAGTTTTAATCCTCTGACATCAAGGGTTCATTATCTTAAGCAAATTAGATTGTCTTGAATTAGCCATGGCGAAATCTGTACTTTCATAGTGCGTCGCTGGGTTTAAGTTGTAGGAAGGGTGGGATGGGGTAAAACGTCTGTATATTGACTACATTGTCGTTTTATACTTTGTCCTTGGTAACAGAAGTTGCGAACATCAGGCGCATTGTTGTGAATATGCAAAATAGGATTTTTTGCACAACATCTCTGAATTCATTAGGTGAGCCCAAATGTAATTACTTTGGTGGCATCTAGGCGATACGTATTTAGATTATCAGAAAATGATAGGATGGAGAACGACTTGTGCATACGCAATAATTGGGGAAACTGACAACAAAGCAAACATGGTATTTTCTGTTTCGATAGTCACCCCAGAACCCTGGAAGCACGTCTGGTTGTAAGGTCTGGTAGCAAATCCAATGTCACCCTAATAATGTGCATTTGCACACCTACTATTGCGCAAGATCGAGACAAAGAGTGGCCTGCCTATCTTGCTATGGCGGACACCCAGGTCCTGTCTAGTGTTTAGTATATATCTACAAAGTAGTTAAATGTCAGAGTGATTTTTATTTTGTTAACAAAATTGTATTGATGGGGCAACAACCAAAAAATGTATTAGATTAGTTGCGATGCATGATAGGTCGGGTTTTGGTGCCTCAATTGTCCGTAACTTACTTCAGCATTCTGGACTTTGCAAATATCCCTCAACTGAATAAAATAGCCTGGAGACAGCCACAGTGAAACAAAATAGTCGACTGTGGCAGACAGAATATTGAAAGAGTATTTAAGAATCAGGTCAGGCTAGGTTTAAGCTTGTAGAGTTCGGTATATGGTGAGCTGGACATTTTGTCATCCCCGAGAAACTGTGTGATGAAGCATATTACCGAAGTACGTTCGACAAAGCGTTGCAAGTCTTGTTCGGGTTGAGGAGGAGGAGGGGATGGTGGGGGATGTGGGAGGTGGGTGGAGAGCAGAGCTGTGTCGAAGTAGTCATGGCATCTCTCTGAACTTATGAGATATTTTGACTTTCCCAACGCAATGGAATTGACTAGAGATGATTGCGTGCTTGTGTGTGATGGTAGTTAGGTATGAGATTTGGGAGCTGCACATGAAAAAGGATCTCTTGCAAAGGCCAGTCATAACGATTCGCATTCCTTCCGCCGTGACACTTTCCCAGACCAACTCAGTCAAAATACTTGTGAACAGTGACGATACCCTTTTTGGAATTACAAAATAATTGGTGCTAGAAATACATCATGAGCAACAAACATAAATTCGAATGTGTTTTTCATTCTTTTACCTTTTTTTTTTTATTTTTATTCTTTTTCTATCCTCTAACCATTTAGGCATCATTAACTCACTTGCTGATAGTAATCACTTATATTTCCTTTTTTACCACTAGTTTTGGAGTATAACGTATCTTCATGTCATTCACACCATATCTTCGTAAACGCCTGATCATGTTCTTCAAATGAATGAAATCACCATGATTTCTTGTTTAATCTTTATCACAAAAGTCTACTTTCTCCCTGCAGCACATGTCCGTCACCTAACAATTAGTGATGCGATGATACCAAAGTTTTCAAAGATTCCGATACGAATCCTGATACTGCTCTAAACTTCCAATAAATGATTAATAAATGTACTTTGTTCACAAAGTATTTGTTTCCCAAACCAACTACAGCGCTTGAAAATAACTATGGATTATAATCATTGCAGGTATCGGAATCGGACTCGTAACGGAATCGGAAGTTTAGAGCAGCATCGGGACTCGTATCGGAATCGTTAAAAGAAATGATATCGTTCCGTCACTATTCACAATTGGATGGTCAACGCGTGGTCCTCGTCCTTGTTAGGGTGGCGACACACTAGCTTACCATGCTACTTGCTTTTGTTAGTTCGTTTGAGTAGAAACGACTTCGGTTACAACATTCTAAACTTCCGTTAAAACTTCTCAACAATGTGTTTAATATTCGTAAAATATTTAACTTCTCTTGGTTCATCATTCAGCTTCTCACAATATGACGCAAGAGTACCTTGACCTTTGAGAAAAAAAAAAAAGATCGTAACCGAAGTCGTTTTTACTCAAACGAAGCAGCAAAACCAAGCAGCATGCTAGCGAGAAATGCCTAGTGTGTGACACCACCTTTAGTCACCAGTCCCTCTTCTTGAAGCCCCCAACTGTTCCTCAGCATTAAGCGTCGTGTTCGATCGGCTCCTCTTCGTCTTCGTATTCGTCCTCGTCGGCTGTGGCTTCCTGGTACTGCTGGTATTCGGATACTAGGTCATTCATGTTGGACTCTGCTTCTGTGAATTCCATTTCATCCATCCCCTCTCCCGTGTACCTGTACAGTCAAGAAATAATGATTTTATTACAGGAAGATAAACGTAGCTTTAATTTTGTTGTCCATAGGGCAGAACTCGTAATAATATATTTAAATTGGACAAATTAAGCTTTAAGAAGGAAATAGGCAAAAACTGGTTTATCAACAGAGTGGTTAACGAATGGAAACAGTTTTAAGAGAAGATGAGATAACTTTATGGATAAGGATGACAGGTGGTAAGGGCCATGGAACTATCTAGTGTAGGGCTTATGGTCTCTTGCAGTCTCCTTCTTATCTTAGTGAAAGTAAAAGAGGCAAGAAACCTTAAAGTCTATAAGGGATACCTATTCTCGACTGCCTTGCAGTCTCAAACTGGTCATACCTGTTTTTAAATATATATTAACACTTGTACTAGTAATTAAATTTTCAGTGAGGCTGTTCCACTTATTCACTACCATTATGTTCTTATGTTCATAGAAAAAGAGGCATTAAAAGCAGGAAACCAGGCGTGAAACCGCTAAGTGGAGGGGATGAAGGAGCCTTGAAAAGGCACGCAAAGGTAATGGAACATGAAAAAATGCTTAAATGTATATGGTGGAGAACACGGTTGAAGCAGTGTTGTTGTATGGGAATTAAATAATCAAAATGAACGGAATAAAAATGTCATAAATGGCGAGGGACGCCTAAAGGAGGGTGTGATTCATCAAAGTATTAGGATCACGTGCTGGACTCGTGATTGGCAGCTCTCGTATGAAATCTTAGAGCTTGTATAGACCGATCTATGGGTAATGCTGACATTAGGCACACACTCACTCAAACATACGTACGCGCACACACACACACACACACACACACACACACACACACACACACACACACACACACACACACACACACACACACACACACACACACACACACACACACACACACACACACACACACACACACACACACACACACACACACACACACACACACACACAATCAGACACACACACACACACACACACACACACACACACACACACACACACACACACACACACACACACACACACACACACACACACACACACACACACACACACACACACACCACACACACACACACACACACACACACAATCAGACACACACACACACACAATCAGACACACACACACACACACACACACACACACACACACACACACACACACACACACACACACACACACACACACACACACACACACACACACACACACACACACACACTCTCACTCTCACACACACACACACACACACACACACACACACACACACACACACACACACACACACACACACACACACACACACACACACACACACACACTAGACAAAAATAGAGAGGAAAAACAGGGTGGAGGAGTCATGTTTTTGACTAAGAAAAACTTAAATGTGACGAAGGTTACAGAGGGAGAAATAGTGTTGAAATGATTATGATAAAAGTTGAAAATAGTGACATGAAAAGTAGAAAGTTTGTGGTGACTTATGTGCCCCCAAAAACGGGTTCTTGGAAAGAGAGCGATTATTCTAAAATGTTAGAAGACACAAGGCATTCATTAAATGAGACGCTGAAGGACGGAGGAAACGTAGTACTTATGGGTGATTTTAACTGCAAAGAAATATGTTGGGAAGAGATGATAGTGAAAGGTGGAGAGGACCTTTGGGGAAATATATTACTTGACATGACTATAGAATATACAATGACACAATGGGTAAAATAAAATACCAGATATAGAAATAATGAAGAACCGTCGAGACTAGATCTAATATTTGCATCGGAGCCTGAAATTGTAGATAAAATTGAATACAAGACAGTTGGGAAAAGCGACCGCATACTACTTGAGTTTGAACTAAAAGAGGAAATATATAAGGAAATAAAGGAGAAATACAAGAAAGGAAGACTGATTGATAACAAAACAAACTTTGGAAGACCTAGAAACTTCTTTCAAAAAGCTAATTGGAAACTTTTTACAATAAAGAGACACAAGTGGAAGAGAAATGGATGGTTCTGAAAGAAATCTACAACGAAGGAGTGGATAAATATGTACCAAGACAAAAACAGGAAAAGGTGTATATTAAGTGATGGTATAAGAGAAGGTGCAGTGAGGCGAAATATAGAAAAGGTAAAGCTTGGAAAAGATTGAGAAAAGATAAAAAAAAAAAAAAAATGCAAAGTGGCAAATATTTATCAATCTAAGGAATTAATATGTAAAAGTGCGCAGGGAGGAAAAAAGAAACTATGAGAAAGACATAATGGAAAAATGTAAGACCAACCAA
>NC_134782.1:73640010-73665010 GCF_046742065.1 Oratosquilla oratoria | reverse complement strand
CGTCATCCAGGAGGTACCAAGATAAGAGGGAGGGAAGAGAGTGGAGGGGAGTGGAGTGAATAGGGGATGGGATGGGTGGGAGTGGTTTCTATGCCTTTTTCTTTTTGGCTACCTCCCGTGTAAGGGGGAAAAAGCCTTTGGTATATGTATGTATGTATGTACTAACTATAGAAGAATACCTAGAGTGAGATGAATGTACAGGGTGACAAGAGCTTTGGATGCATGTCATTAGAGCAGGTAGAAGAGAGTGCAAGAGATAGGAATGTATTCATCAAAGAAGTTGTGAATGGACCCGTCCCAAAGGGATGTTCCCCGCATCTGCATCGTAGGTGAGTGGATGCGGAAAGGTGGGGGAGGCCACCTCATGATGTAACCGTGGGAATAATCCAACTTCATTTGTCGGGTCCGGCTGTAGAGGAGATATTCCTCGCTGCACTGCCTTTAACCGGCCTTTATAGAGTATGCGTGCGTGCGCGCGCGCGTGTGTGTGTCTGATTGTGTGTGTGTGTGTGTATGTGTGTGTGTGCGTTTTTGAGTGTGTGAGTGTGAGGGCGGGGGGAGGTGATCCCTACACGGTGCTGAGATGGGGGGATTACGATGAGTGAATCTTAGTGTGGCTGTATTGACTCGGCTCCCCACCCCTTATATGGGGCACTGCGATCTTTGTGATTGTATGAACTAAATGGTAAACCTATGCCCTCCCATTCGCCCAGGCATACCTCGGGGCGGGATGTCACACACTGCAGTTTTGACGTTGTTGGGGATCCACTCGACGAAGAAAGACGTGTTCTTGTTCTGGACGTTGAGCATCTGTTCGTCGACCTCCTTCATGGACATTCTTCCTCGGAACACGGCTGCCACCGTCAGGTACCTGTAAGGGGAGGAACAACACGTATGTCCCGTTTTATTCAACCAGGCTGAACGAAGGCATACAGCGCTGCAAATAAGAATGTCCGTGGGTGCAGATTCACCCGCGTCACTACTTGCGGTGACAAGTGTGGCTACCCGAGCTCGGTTATTGGTCCAAAATTCTTATAAACTACGCACGAGTACTGAGCACAACATCTATAAACATACTATCTCAATTTGAGAAATTCGCTAGTGAACAGCGACATCAATCAGACAATCTCCTTGACAGTAGCGCACGGGATTCGAATCCCGTGCGCTACTATCAAGAAGATTGTCTGATACGATCTCAAATTTACACAATCGTTGGTATCCCAGTAGTTTTTAAATTTCCTATTTCCTTCTTCATCTCTAATTTTCTCTCCCTCTCCCCTTCATGCAGGGAAATCCTCTCCTCTCCTTCTTATCTCCGAATACAGAGTTAAACTGTCGGGGTTTATTCCAGCCAAGGGGAGGCGATTCTATGCAGTTGATGAGGCGACCGCTGGCCTGAAAGAGCCTTCAATTGATCGAGCCCCCAGTCAGGCATCGTATTCACAGGGAATCGAATCACTTGTTTCTTTAGCCATAACAAGGGGACCAAGGGAATATATATATATTTTTTCTATGTTCGATCCCCATACGAATGAGGTCACTTGTTATGGCCTCTGAACAGAACTCCTGTATCCTTAACGTAAACCCGCATGTCAAAACCAATTTCCATCACAAGAGAAAAGTATCACACGTGATAGTATGACCTTAGGAATAGGGTGACAAAAAAAAAAAAAAAAAAAAAAAAAAAAAAAAAATCGACTTGGACATCGCCCACCTACCGTCCATGTCGAGGATCACAGGCGCACATCATGTTCTTGGCGTCGAACATTTGTAGCGTAAGTTCGGGAACGGTGATGGCACGGTAGCTCTGGGACCCCCTGGCGGTGAGAGGTGCGAAGCCGGGCATGAAGAAATGAAGACGTGGGAAGGGGACCATGTTGACTGCCAGCTTCCGCAAGTCCGCATTCAGTTGACCAGGGAACCTATCAAACGGAAACGAGATGTTTGTCATAAAAAATACATATGACTACATATAAACAAATAAATAAAAATATAGATACAATAATCAATCCGGCCGTCGCGAGCTTCGAACCGAAGTCCATATAGTTAATTACTGTATTTGAATGACATCGCTGCTACTAACGATTCTTTCCATATTATAGTTATAACATGAACAGACAAATGAATAGATGAGTAACCAAAATCAAAATAAATCAATATATCAGTAAATAAGTGAACAAATGAATAACCAAAAGATAGAATAAAAACGAATAGAATAAAAGGGAAGGCTTGCTAATTCTAATGACATCATCATCGCAATCATCATCACTGACACATTCTCTCATCGACGTAATGAGAATCTCAAATAACAAAGGAATAATCAGAATTACACTAAGCACAAATGTTTCTGTCACTGTCTACACAATTAATACCAGTGCAGCCAGCTGAATTGTTCAGTTCTTACCAGTAGCGTCAGACTTCTTGTAAAATTCTGCAGCGATACTCAAGTCTGCTTCATACCCTTCCATATCGAGTGAAACACATTGCATTAGTTTCAGTCCTCAGTATAAAAGGGTTAATGTCTTCATTATTTATAAACACCCTATAAGCATACACGTACACACACACACACAAAATCACACACACACACACACACACACACACACACACACACACACACACACACACACACACACACACACACACACACACACACACACACACACACACACACACACACACACACACACACACAAAGAGGTAGCCCTGCTCAGGAGGTCAAATGAAGAGAATAATAGGGAGATAGATGATTTGAAAAAGGAACTAAATAGGATCAATGGAGAAAATGAAAGATTGAAAAATGAAGATATAAATAAAAACGAGGCATTAGAAAAAGAAATGAAGGATCAAATACAGGCAGTGACCGAGAAAGTGGAAGAGAAGGTCAAAGAAAAGGATTTTCAAGAAATAAAGAAACGGTGGAAAGTAGAACAGTAAAATAAAAAATTATCTTTTAAAGAAATAGTGGAGCAACAAGTCAAGGAAAATGCTAAGGAAACGGTAATTAAAGTAATTAAAGAGAAAAGAATTTGGTGAGGGACACAGTGGATAAAAAAAGATGCATTGTAATCTATGGTATTAAAGAGAAACATGATGTTCCTAGATATCAGAGAAAAAAGAGGAGAAAGAGATCGCTAAGGAAATTTTGAAAGAGATTCAAAAGGAAGGACAAAATATAGATAAAGAAAATGAGGTGAATTCCAAACTGAAACCTGTGAAAAGTCTAGGGTAAACTTACGCGGTACGGTAAATATAACAAAAGAAAAAATTAAAAGGTGTATAGACAAACTCAAAGTTAATAAAACACCAGGGCCTGACGGTTGGCATCCAAGAATCTTAAAGGAAATGAAAAATGAGATTGTTGTTCCATTAGAAATTATTTTCAAGAAATCCATCATATCCGGAGATGTCCCAAGAGAATGGAAGCTAGCTAACGTTACTCCCATATTCAAAAAAGGTGACAAAAAGAAACCAAATAACTATAGGCCTATAAGTTTGACTTCAATCGTAGGAAAAATAATGGAAACTATCATCAGAGATGCTATCGAACATCATTTAGAAAGTAACCGTTTGATAAATGATAGCCAGCATGGTTATCTCGAATTATGACAAAAGAAACAATATAGATTTAATATATCTAGACTTTGCAAAAGCTTTTGATACCGTCCCACACGAAAGACTACTTACTAAATTAGCTTTGCATGGAATAAGTGGTAGCCTATTAGGTTGGACTAGTAATTGGTTGAATGGTCGAAAACAGATAGTTGTTTTAAATGGAAAAACTTCTGGATGGAAAAGTGTTGCAAGTGGAGTTCCTCAGGGTTCCGTTCTTGGGCCACTTCTATTCATAGTATATATATAAATGATATAGACCATGGACTAAAATCTACTGTTTCCAAATTTGCTGATGATACAAAACTGTGCGGAGTGGCAAATGATCACTCAAACCAATTAGATATTCAAGAAGATTTAGATCAATTACAGCAATGGTCTGAAAAGTGGCTAATGAAATTTAACACAAGTAAATGCAAGGTAATGCACATAGGTAAAAATAACAGTAAGTACGATTACAAGTTATTTGGAAATTCGTTAACAAAAGTGGATAGTGAAAAAGATCTCGGCGTAATTATCAGTAACGACCTCAAATCATCCAAGCAGTGTATTTCAGCCTCTGAGAAAGCAAATAAGATTCTGGGATTGATTGCGCGATCTTTTGATTTCAAAAGTCCATCACTCATTAACAAGCTATATAAATCGTTAGTTCGTCCACATTTGGAATATGCTGTTTCCGTATGGTCACCGAATCTCATTAAAGACATTGACAGATTGGAAAGAGTACAACGGCGAGCCACAAAACTGATTCCAAATATCAAAAATAAATCATACGAAAATCGACTAAAACTTATGAATCTGTTTTCCCTAAAAAAGCGTAGACTCAGAGGTGACTTGATACAGGTCTTTAAAATTCTAAAGGGAATTGACAACATCAAAAGTGACCAAATTTTTACATTGAATGAGAATCAGACAAGAAACAATGGTCTTAAACTGTCCGGAAATAGATTCAATTTGGAAGTAGGTAGAAACAACTTTGCCAACCGTGTAGTTAATGAATGGAATAAACTTCCTGCACAGGTAGTGCAATGTAGTTCAGTTCAAAGCTTTAACAATCATTTAGATAAATACCTAAGTAAGATGCTGTAATGATTATAATTTATCTTATATTATTTGTTTTTGTTTTGTTATCATTTGTCTGTCTGATTTTTATTTATTATTAGTTATATGTCAATTAATTATTATTTACTATTTACCTGCTTGTTTATTATTTAACTATACCTATGCATTTATTTATGTATTTTATTTGTTATTTACATTATCATAGTTTTTATTTATCATTTTATTATTATTATGATTTTTTTTTTCGCATCCGACCTAGATATGGATCAAAAGGTCTCCTGTCGGCATGCTCCGCCTTTGTAATCCTTTGTAACATATAGAATAGGAAAATACTCAAAAGAAAAACAATATAGGCCACTAAAAGTAAAACTTAGGTCTCAAATGATAGCAGAGGAAGTACTGTCTAGAACAACAAAACTAGTAAATAGTGAACATTACAAAAATGTATAGATAAAAAAAAAAAAAAATGAGATGAAGAAAAAGAGAAAGAAAATGAACTTAGAAATGAAGCAAAAAAAAAAAAAAAAAATGAAAAGAGAAATGAGAGTGAAAAGAATTATTTATTTATTTATTTATCTATTTTTTTGGAGAGTGGCAAACCTGAGGCTGAGAAAATGGTATATCAAGAAAAAGGATACAAAGTAGACAGAAAAGGACGAGAAGGGGAAAAAATTAAAGATATCCTATACATATAGACGGAATGATTTCAGGACTGAATGAATTAAATGACTATCTGGCATTAGAAAAACCAGACATAATGGGAATTGTAGAAACGAAATTAAAAAGTCCTCTACCACCAAATACTGTGGGACAAGGTCTATATAACTGTTGGACGAAGAATAGAAAGGAAAAACAGGGTGGGGAGTATTATTTTTGACTAGGAAAGACTTAAATTGACAGAGATAACAGAAGAAAAAAAAATGTAGAATCAATTATGATAAAAGTTGAAAGCCGTTACACGAAAAGTAGAAAATTTGTAGTAATGTATGTGCCCCCCAAAACACAGTACTGGACAGAAAGCGATCATTCCAAACTGTTGGAAGATACAAAATATGAACTAATATACTAAAAGAAAGAAGAAATATAGTAATTATGGATTATTTTAATTCAAAAGAAATATGTTGGGAAGAAATGACAGTGAAGGGTGGAGAAGACCTTTGGGGGAACATACTACTTGATATGACCATTGAATACACAATGACTCAGTGGATAAAAGAAAATACCAGATACAGAAACAATGAGGAACCATCGAGACTAGATTTAATACTTACGTTAGAGCCTGAAATTGTGGACAGAATTGATTACATAACTCCAATAAGGAAGAGTGACCATGTACTAATAGAATTCGAACTAAAAAAGCAAATGGACTTAAGAGAAATGAGAAACATAGAAAAGGAAGAAAAATGTACAACAAAACGAATTTTGAGAAACTCAAAAAATTCTTTCGAAACGCAAACTGGGATAAATTCCTAAATGAAGAAACAAAGATGGAAGAGAAATGGAATATACTAAAAGAAAGTTATAATGAGGGAGTGAACAAATATGTGACACAACAAAACCAAGAAAGAGTATACATAAAAAGTTGGTACAACAAAAAAATATAATGAGGCTAAGGATAAAAGAGAGAAAACTTGAAAGATATGAAAAAAAAACGAGTAAATGGCAAACATATATCAAACTAAGAAATGATTATGTAAAAATACACAGAGATGAAAAGAGAAACTATCAAAGAGATATAATAGAAAAATGCAAGGAACAACCTAAACTATTTTATAGGTATGTAAATGGTAAAATGAAAAATAAAGAAATGGAAAAGCTGTGCCACGGAAATTATGAATATACAGAAGTAGAAATGGCTGAAATTATGAGCAATAATTTTAAATCGGTATTCATAATTGAAAGTTCACAGAACTGTGGGGGAATAGAGAGAGAGGTCTCCCCCAACGAAGGAAATAAATGTAACACAGAAGGGAATCAGAGACCAAATAAAAAACCTTGATGTCAGAAAATCACACGGTCCGGATGGATTTGCAAATTGGATATTGAAGAATGCATAGAGGAGTTGACGGACAAAATATACAATATAATTAAATGCTCACTCAAAGAAGGAAAGGTACCACAGGACTGGAAAAAGGCAAATATTGTACCAGTATATAATGGAGGTTACAAGGAAAATCCAACCAACTACTGACCAGTTTCCCTAACAAGCACAATAGCAAAAATATGTGAAAAAGTTATCAAAAGTAGATGGGTTAAACATCTGGAAGAAAAAATATACTGAATCCAAATCAATTTGGATTTAGACAAGGAAGATCATGTACAACAAACCTGATTTGCTTCTATTCGAGACTAATAGAAATAATACAAGAAAGGGATGGATGGGCGGACTGTGCCTTTCTAGACCTACAAAAAGCATTTGATAAAGTACCACAAAAAAAAAACAATAGAAAAAATAGAATCAATAGTTGGCATCAAAGGAAATTATTGGAATGGATGGAAGACTTCTTGACTAGGAGAAAAATGAGGGTAGTAATTTGAGACAAACACTCGCATTGGGAAGATATGATAAGTGGTGTCCCGCAAGGTTCGGTATTGGCTCCAATCATGTTTGCCATATATATAAATGATATGGATGAAGGAGTGGAGTGTTATGTAAATTTCTTCGCAGATGACGCAAAAATACTAAAGAAAGTAAGAACAGAGGAGGATTGTGAATCATTACAGTTAGACCTAGACAAAATCTGGAAATGAACTCAAAAGTGGGAAGTGAACTTCAATATCAAGAAGTGTAGTATAATGGAGTTTGGAAAAAGTAGAAATAGAATATCAAGAAATTATAAAATTGGTGAAGAAGTCAAAAAAGTGAACTCGGAAAGTGACTTTGGAGTAATAATCAGCAAAGACATGACACCGGACAAACATATCAATAAAATAGTCGTAGAAACCTTCAACCTATTAAGGTCATTGAAAGTGGCATTTGATTACTTGGATGAGGAAATGATAAAAAAAAATTAGTTACACTAATAAGACCAAAACTGGAGTACGCAGCAACACTATGGACACCAAGTACTAAAAATAATATAAAGAAATTAGAAAGAATACAAAGAGAAACGATAAAGTTGGCACCAACTCTCTCCAAATTAACATACGAACAAAGATTGTCCAAATTGGAACTACCAACTCTGGAACAAAGAAGAGAAAGAGGAGATCTGCTGACTATTTATAGAATCATGAAAGGAATGGAAATCCTAGATAGGGATGATTTATTAAAATGGGACAATGGAAAAACAAGAGCACATGAAAAGAAACTCAAAAAGGATAACTATAGAAGAGATCTGAAAAAATAGCTTCCCACATAGAGTGCTGGATACCTGGAATAAATTAGATAAGGAAACAGTGTGTGCAAACACTGTTCAAGGTTTTAAGAAAAAACTTGATGCTGAAGAATACAAAGACGGGTCACCACGAGCAGAGCTCCCTTCCCGTATAATACAACTAGGTAAATACTAGGTAAATACGTACAGTCGCACACACACACACACACACACACACACACACACACACACACACACACACACACACACACACACACACACACACACACACACACACACACACACACACACACACACACCTCAATGGCGCAGTGGATAGATTTCCCGGCCGCCACTACGGCGGTCCGGGTTCGAATCCCGCCCAGGGCTTAAATAATTTCAGTATCGCTGCGCTGCGAGTCGTAACTCCAACCCTCGTGGGCGGGGAATTGGGTGTATGTGTGTGCATGTAAAGTAAAAACATTACCCATAGATTGGTTATATATGAGCTCTGAGCTCTCTTCTGGAAGGGAAATAGCTCTCGATCACGAGTCCAACGCGTGATCCAAGACCATGATGAAACACACACACACACACACACACACACACACACACACACACACACACACACACACACACACACACACACACACACACACACACACACACACACACACACACACACACACACACACACACACACACACACACACACACACACACACACACACACACACACACACACACACACACACACACACACACACACACACACACACACACACACACACACACACACACACACACACACACACACACACACACACACACACGTATATATATATATATATATATATATATATATATATACATATATACATATATAAATATATATATGTATATATATATAAATATATATATATATATATATATATATATATATATATATATATACATACATACATACAATAAAAACACTAGAAACTTGTGTTCTACAGATGCAAGTTAACCACAGTGAAAAGAAACGACCGGAGCAGAGTGCATTCGTGTATTACCTCTTCAGTGAAGAAATACATAGGGAGTACAAACATAATTTTTCTTATGGAAAAGGGGATGTGGAGAGAAGGTAGTGATCAAATATCATAGTGACAAAATATCATAGGAATGTGGGAAGCTCTCCACGGGTACAAAGTGAGGATCAGATGTCTAATAATTCTTACAATTGGAACATATTTGTTATTTCTTTACAAATAATGAAGTGAATTTGATGAGCCTAGATTAAGATTGAAAATAGTATGACTTGTGGATGTGATTAAACTACTTTCAATGATGTTCATTTCGACAATGTTATTGTTGAAAGTAATCACACAAACATTATCCCAATCGATAAGGTGATTAAAAGTGCTGTGATGTTTTAAAATAGTGCTTGAATCATTCCCATATTTTACACACTTTTTATGTTGTTTAATTCTAACAGATAGAGGGTTGTAAAAAATCTTCCTTCCAAAATTGTAAGAGATGGTGTTTAATTCTAATAGATAGATCTTTTGCCGTTTGACTAATGTAGAACTCATTACACATTCTACAAGGAGTTTTATTAACACACCCTTTTTGTCAATTTTTAGAATCGTTGATAAGGTATTGTTTAATAGTGTTATTATTACTGAAGGCTACGTTCATATTAAAATATTTGAGTAAATTAGGGACTTTAACTAAATTTTCTTGGTAGGGTAATACTACTAGGTTATTATGGACAAAAGGTTTGACTGATTGAGGTTTGTAAAATTGTAAAAGATATCAATGGAATGTTTAGGATATTTCAATTTAACACCGATATCAAAAACATTTCTTGTTTCCTCATCAAGGTACTCAGGACTACAAACCCGTAAAGCTATTAGATACATTGATGAGAGAACCTATCTTTTTACATCATCAAGGTGAGAATAATAATAATCTAGGCTCTTACATAGATTATTGTTTTTCCACACTCTGATAATGTAAAAAGATCTTTTTACATTATCAAGGTGAGAATAATAATAATCTAGGCTCTTACATACATTATTGTTTTTCCCCATGTAAAAAGAGCGGTTTTCTCATCAAAGTTTCTAAGACACACGTCACTGACACAAAGAGACGCGAATATGGCGCCATATGCCACATTCTAGCACGGGCCATATTGGCTTGCCAACCTTAATGAAAATGCCTATTGATATTAAATTCAGCCAATTAGTAGGTTATCTTAAATTAGATAATAAGATTTAAAGGTGAGTTAGGCTTTTTCTCATGCGGATGTACTAGTTGCAGGAGGACTTATAAACCAGCGGCGAAGGAGTACACGAATCTCGGGCAGGTCGGAGGTCGCCATGAATGATGACGCGAAGAAGTAGCGTCCGCATTATTATAGGTGTTCTCCCTTTTGTTAGATAACTAGGAATTGATAAATTGTAAGCCTTCTTCACATGAAAATAAAGAAGGGAATATATTGTGTGAAGCCAGACAAATAGAGGTAGGTTAGGTTTATATTTATGATAAACTGGCACTTGCAGTTAGCACTGTGTCGTGCGGTCTTGGTATAGATCTAAGAGACGCGGTCATTGGCGTCTCTCTTTAACTCCTTCGCTAGTGTCCTGTGCATACCCCATATACACCAGGTTAAGGTAAATTGTATATTTTTGTGCAATGTGAATTAAATAGTTTTGCACCTCACTGTTTCATTGTCGTTGTGAAGCAAAAGAAAACATCCCTTTAAAAGGCAAAATAGTCTTACTAGATACTGGATTGAGTAACTGTTCAAGTCACGGCCGAGATTTGATACATCAACTCAAATACAGAGGCTGGTCCGTAACATTTATGATATCGGTGTTAATTGAAATATCCCTAACATTTCATTGACATTTTTTACAATTTTGCAAGGAAAACTTTTTACTATCCTCTATCTGTTAGAGTTAAACAACATAAAAGTGTGTAAAATATGGGAATGATTAAAGCGCTATTTTCAAACATCACAGCACTTTTAATCACCTTATCGATTGAAATACTGCTTGTGTGATTACTTTCAACAATGACATTGTCGAAAGGAACACCATTGAAAGTAGCTTAATCAAATCCACAAATCATACTAATTTCAATCCTAATCTAGGCTCATAAAATTCATTTCATTATTTGTATAGAAATAACAAATATGTTCCAAATATAAGAATTATTAGACATCTGATCCTCACCTTGTACCCATGGAGAGCTTCCCACATTTCTGTGATATTTTGTCACTATGATGTTTGATCACTACCTTCTTCCAACGTTGACACATGGAACCCCTGTGTCCTACTAAATATCATGTTACTACTCTCTATGTATTTCTTCACTGAAGATGTAATACATGAAAGCGCTCTACTCCGGTCGTTTCTTTTCAATGTGGTTACCGTCCATACATACATACATACATACATACATACATACATACATACATACATACATACATACATACATACATACATACATACATACATACATACATACATATTATATATATATATATATATATATATATATATATATATACTCATGCACACTTGTGTGTGTGTGTGTGTGTGTGTGTGTGTGTGTGTGTGTGTGTGTGTGTGTGTGTGTGTGTGTGTGCATGCACATACAGTCAAGGTCAGACTAATCTGGTAAAAAGGTGTTGGGGTGAGACCCACCTGAGGCAGGTGGTGACTCCAGACATGGTGAGCGATACGAGGTGGTTCAGATCCCCGTAGGTCGGTGTAGCGAGTTTGAGTGTCCTGAAACAGATGTCGTAGAGGGCCTCGTTGTCAATACAGTAAGTCTCGTCCGTGTTCTCGACCAGCTGGTGCACTGAGAGCGTGGCGTTGTAAGGCTCGACGACGGTGTCCGAAACCTACCATGGGTGAAGGCAGAGAGTGGAAACCATTGTTGTTCAATGAAGTGGATAGATGATCTGTTATTGTTTCGGAACAGTCTACTGTAAAGTGAAACTCTACTGCCTCTACGTGTCTTAGTGGCTTCATGAACTTATATGGATCAACAGTATTTCATAAACCAGAGGGCAACACTAGAATTCAGAGCAATTACCTAATCTACTATAACATCCAAACAAAATTGAGGCTCATCAAATTCATTTCATTATAGATAACACTGAAAGTCTAACCCTCTTTTTTTATGTTGCGGCTAATTGGCTCCCGCATAATGCTAGATTTATATTGAGACATCACGTTGTGAGGCTAAGCAGTATTACATAAACAATGCAACGTGAATAATAGACACGGCAGGTGAACTGCAGAAAGATCACGGGGAGAAATAAGAGAACAAGGGGATCGTAAATTGCTGTTGCACGCAGGCAGACCCCCAAGTGCTGTCTAGGTCTCCACCTGGCACGCACTTCTTCCCCAGGCCACGGTTTGGCTTCGTCAACGCTTTGTTTTGCAAAGGATTATGAGTGCAAAGGGAGTGCTCGAGCGGCCCAGCATGAATAGAGGCATGTTCCCACCCCCCGTCTTATACGTTTCTGTTGACTCGGAGTTTACATATCACTATCAGACCTTCAAGAATATTCTACCATTCTTTCTCATTGTTTCTATGGTTTGAAACATAGTTTACTAATATTTTTTGGTGATGAAATGTGAAAATGCGAACTCGTTTGCATGGATGCAAGGACACACACAGACACACACTCATACAAACTACACATAACCACATGAACGCACGCGTGCGCACACACACACACACACACACACACACACACACACACACACACACACACACACACACACACACACACACACACACACACACACACACACACACACACACACACACACACACACACACACAGACCAGTAACTTAGATGATGTAGGACAAGCTTGAACTATAAACGAATTGTAATCTAGGTTTAATAAATAACACTAAAAAGACGGGATCTCATGAATATAACTAATTTCCTGTATACTATAGTTAAGTAAATACTTCACACTCTCGCACGAGAGTTTGCGAGTGGTGATCCCTTCGTTTACTGACCAGTACGAAATCATATGAAATGCTGATCTTGAGTGCATTTTCGTCTTTTTCTTATCCCCCTTTCATTTCTGCTTCCATAACGTTTCTACCATCATTGCTACCGTTATTCTTTTCCAGTCATACCTCTCCTGTTGGTATTATTCACCTCATTTAGCTACATTTTTGTTCAAGTTTTCTTTGTCTCTCACTCCTCGCGACTTCATTCCCCGCTTTCTTTTGTCGATTCCGGACTATTTCTCTCCACTTCCAATCCTGATTTAATGCTTTTTTTTCGCCTTCTCTCTCTCTTTACTCTTCCATAATATTTCTTTCCTCTTCCCATTTTTTTCTTTCCCTCGAATTGGGTTCTCCTTTTCCTCTTTCTATCCTCATTTGTGTACTCTACTTGCTCCTCCGTTTTGTTTACTCCAATACCAATCTCGCGCACGCGCAATGGGGCGCTCTCACCTTGGGACTGGGTACAACAGAGAAGGTGTTCATGATGCGGTCTGGGTATTCCTCACGAATCTTGGAAATGAGGAGTGTGCCCATCCCGGAGCCTGTTCCGCCACCCAGGGAGTGGGCTAACTGGAAGCCCTGTCAAGAAAAGAAAATCAAAATTATATAAAAGAAGAATGAGCATCATGATCTACGAGTAGTTATCCTAATGTAGACCAATTTAATAACATGTTTTTATGACCTAACTTTACCGGTGTGATCGATGAGAAAATTTCATGAGGTATGGGCATAGCACTTAGCATATACAAACTTATGAGTGAGTTATGGAGATGGAAAGGAATTTCAGTAAATTGGGGAATCTCTGAAATCCAAAGATCTCCAATATTCGCGCAAAACACATTTCGAAAATATACTAAAATATTAGTACTTCTAGTATCTGATTTGATTCGAATTTTTTTCTTCCAAACAGAGAGAACCATGTATGAATGTATGTACGAGGAGTGATTGAGAAATTCGTGGCTTAAAGTACAAAAAATTATTTCATGATAAATTGATACGTTTATTTTTCAACGTAATCTCCTTGCAAGTTTATACACTTATTCCAACGATCGTGGAGTTTATGGATCCTCTCTTCGTAGAAGCTTGATTCTTGGTCCTCAAAATGCCTCTACGGCATCAACGTCGTCATTATCCGTGGCGAAATGTTGACCGCTGAGCTCTTTTTTCATCTTGGGATATAGATAGTAGTCTGAGGGAGACAAATCAGGTGAACAGGATGGGTGTTCAACTAGTTGGAAGCCGCAATCATGTATGGCAGGAAGAGCCACAGCGGATTTGTGTACTGGCGCATTGTCCTAATGGAAAAGCTCTCCACCCCGTTTTTTCTTAATTTTCTCTCGCAGCTGCCTTATTAAGTTGGCATAGTATGGTCCAGTAATGAATTGACCCTTCGACAGATAATCCACCAGTAGCACCCCTTCAGAATCCCAAAAAATGGAAGCCATCACCTTCCTTGCAGAGATCACCGACTTGGACTTCTTTGGAGCTGTAGATCCGCGATGCTTCCAAAGTTTTGATTATTCTTTCGACTTAGGCTGGAAGTGGTGAAACCAAGTCTCATCCATGGTTACAAATCGCCGGTTAGATATTTGTGGATCAGCATAAAAATGGCAAGATTATTCTTTGATATGTTACATCGCAGCAGCTTCTGGTCAGGTCCAAGAAGTTTTGGGACCCATCAAGCTGAGATCTTCGTCATTTCAAGATGGTTATGGATAATTGCATGAAAACGTTCATGGGAGATGTCCATCTCTGTCGCAATAAAACGTTCAGTCAAACGCCGATCTGTGAGCTACATGTCATGGATTTTGTCGATTATTTCTTGAGTGGTGACAGTGGCACGCCTTCATGGACGAGGGTCATCTTCCAGGCTGTCCCTGCTCCATTTGAAATCAGCTGCCCATTTTTTAATCATGCTGTATGAAGGAACATTGTCTCGTAGAGTAGCCACCTTGTTCTCGTGAATTTCTTTTGGAGTTAAGCCCTTGATGTGGAAGTATTGAAAGACTACCCGATGATCAATTTTGTCAATTTTCTCTACAATATCTGTCCCAAATCAGGTATCTCCTAAAATAAATAAATAAATAAAAATAAAAGTAAATAAAAAAATAAAAAAATAAATAGATAAATAAATAAATAAATAAAGGCTTATAGATTATTATAACGGCATATGAAAGATTAGATTTTGTGTGAAAAATCTACAAGTCTGTATCTCGTGTCCTACCATATGTCACGAATTTTCCAATCACCTCTTGCATATGTATGTATGTATGTATGTATGTATGTATGTATGTATGTATATATATGTATGCATAGTATGCATGTATGTATACCTTCCTTCATCCATCCATCCGTCTATCTATATATCTATACCAAATGTATATGGATATGCACATATATATATATATATGTATATATGTATATATATATATATAAAGTAATGTCGTAACACATTCGTAAAGATTCAACAAAAACCCACTGTGTTGGATAAGAAGAAATGAAATAAAATGAATTCTATATATTTCGATCACGGACTGTGATCCTCTTCGGTGGAATATTCCACCGAAGAGGATCACAGTCCGTGATCGAAATATATGGAATTCATTTTATTTCATTTCTTCTTATCCAACACAGTGGGTTTTTGTTGAATATATATATATGTATATATGTATATATATATACATATATATACTGTATCTATATATATATATATATATATATATATGTTATCAACCCTTTCGATGTCCAGCGTGCACACGCGCGCACACACGCATATAGAGGAAGCAGAACTCCAACGACTTCAAACCAATTCTCCAGAGACCATCTATTGTCCTCCAGATCTCCCAAGGGACACTGTATTGTTCCTAGTGACCTGAGGACCAGAATTTCCAGTCAATACCCTGTACACCTGCACATAACGGACCTGCGCTTTCCCGCCAACAATAGAAGCGGCGCGGGTCAAAGGATCTCGCGTTTCTCGACTACAGTGAGAAGAGGGCGACTGTCCGGCCCTTCCTTCATCGCTGTAAACCGACAAGACAAGCTTTTTTGTTATATTTCCCCAATGTGAATACGGCAACCCTTGTGTATATGTAAATTCTGGCAACCCCCCGAGGTTACCCCGGAGGTTGCATTGTGTATAGGAACGAGAAAGAATACTGGAATCAATAAAGAAAAGACACCACTCATCCTTTGCTTCTCCAAGACTCAGACTTTGTCTCTCTCAATTGCGTAGATAGAATTACACATGTACACACACATGGCGCTGTGGTTAGAGCTCTGGCCTGCCACACACACACACACACACACACAATATCACATCACAGCGCTGAGGGGTGTTACTCCAACACAGGTCACACACATAGATCGGACACGAGCTCTGAGCTCTCTTCAGGAGGGAAATAGCTGTCGATCACGAGTCCAACACGTGATCCAAAGACCAATACACACATACACACACACACACACACACACACACATATATATATATATATTTATGTGTGTGTGTGCGTATATATATATATATATATATAATACATATACATATATATATACATACATATACATACATCTATGTACATATATATATACATACATCTATAAGTACATATACATATATATACATATATCTATATATATATATATATATGTGAGTGTGTGTGTGTGTGTGTGTGTGTGTGTGTGTGTGTGTGTGTGTGTGTGTGTGTGTGTGTGTGGGTGTGTGTGTATGTATATATGTATATATATATTATATATATGTATATATACACACACACATATATATATATATATATATATATATATATATACATATATATATATATATATATATATATATATATATATAAATACATACACATAATAATGGTGTATTAGCAATTCCTGTGCACATGGGCGCCATATATACTGTACATACCTGAAGTGAATCGCCAGTGACTACGCATAATTTTAGGAACTATGAAACAGGTACAAAATATGAAGGGAAGAATTTGTACAGAAGTAGCCAGAGAAGAATAATCGGTTAGAGCTTCGAGGCGAATGTTGGAAATTATTTGTATATATATTTCCACTTTACAAGGGAAAGGGGGACAAGTGTGAGTGTAGTAGTTTCAGAGGGATCAGCTTGTTGAGTGCAGTTGGGAAGGCTTATGGGAGGGTCTTGATTGAGAGGATTAGGAGAGGAACAGAGGGAGTAATTGGTGAGGAACAGTGTGGGTTTAGGACAGGTAGAGGTTGTGTAGATCAGATTTTTGTGGTAAGACAGATATGTGAGAAAGCTATAGGAAAAGGTAAGGATGTTTTTTGGGCTTTTATGGATTTGTAAAAGACTTATGACAGGGTAGACAGTAAGGCACTGTGGAAGGTATTGCAGATATATGGGATAGGAGGAAAGCTGCTAAGAGCAGTCAAGAGTTTTTACGAGAGTAGTAGAGCTTGTGTTAGGATTAGAAATGGAGAGAGTGAATGGTTCAAGGTAAAGGTGGGACTTCGTCAGGGATGTGTTATGTCGCCCTGACTGTTCAACCTATACATGGATGGGGTAGTGCGAGAGGTGAATGCAAAGGTGGTGGGTCAGGGATTGGATATGGTTAAAGAAAATGGAGAAAAGTGAGAAGCAAGCCAGTTGTTGTTTGCTGACGACACTGCGCTTGTAGCAGAATCAGAGGAGGGATTGAGGAAGTTAATGACAGAGTTTGAGAAGGTATGTGAAAGAAGGAAGCTGAAGATAAATGTGGGCAAAAGTAAGGTAATGAGATGTACAAGGGGAGAGAGTGACAGCAGGCTGGAAGTGAGCATTAAGGGAGAGAGACTGGAGGAAGTGGATAGTTTTAGATACTTGGATGCGAATGTGGCAGGAAAGGGAGGAGTGGGGGTGGAGGTAGAACGTAGATTGAGAGAAGCGAGTAAATGCCTTGGTGGATTAAAAGGTGTAATGAGAAATAGACATCTGGAAATGGATGCTAAGAAGAGGTTATATGAAGGAGTGATTGTGCCGACAGCACTGTGCAGGGCAGAAACACGGAACATAAGAGAGGAAGAGAGAAGGAGTTTGAATGTGTTTGAGATGAAATGTCTGAGAAGTATGATATGGGTTACTAGGCTAGAGGAGGAGAACAGGGGTGGAAAGGGAGTTGAGAGATAGGGTTGATGAAAGAGTATTAGGATGGTTTGGACACATGGAAAGAATGAGTGAAGAAAGATTAGTAAAAGAGGTGTGGAAGGCAGAGGTTGAAGGAGTGAATATGAGAGGGCGTCCTAGGATGAGATGGATGGATGGGGTAAAAGGGGCATTACAAAAGAAAGGAATGTCTGTTGAGGAAGGACGGGAGAGGACAGAAGATAGGGGTGAATGGAGAAGGGTTGTGTATGGATGAGGCTGTGATGCATGAGGGGGAGTGGGTGGGGGATGGGGGTGAGAAAGTATGTATGAGAAATAAAAGGACGCAACCCGAAGGGATTTCTCTCCGTCTTCTCCTTTTCTGCATGAGGGGATGGAGAGGGGGGTCACCGAATTAATGAAGTGGCCTTGCTGTGGATGTGCTGTGTCTTGCGACACTGCTTCTGACCTAGGCAGTGGACAGGATGCAGGGATGATCCGTCATCCGGGAGGTGCCAGGATGAGAGGGAGGGAGGGGAGTGGAGTATGTAGCGGATGGAATGGGTGGGATTGGTTTCTATGCCTTTTTCTTTTTGGCTACTCCCCGTGTATGGGGGAAGAGGGCCTTTGGTATATGTATGTATATATATAAAACCAGGGTGTGTTAGCCATTTCTGTGTTCATGGGCGCCAGTGCTAGAAAGATGGATGAAAACTCTCACCTGAAGACAATCACAAGATTCGCATTCTTTCCTGATGCAGTCAAGGACAGAGTCGACAAGCTCGGCTCCCTCTGTGTAGTGTCCTTTCGCCCAATTGTTTCCTGCTCCGCTCTGACCTGTCGAGAAGGAAAAGAACATGAGCGAAGGAACAATGAAATGTGTTTAAAGATGTAACTCAAGATAAAATGTTCATTTGGTCTATAGACCATCATAGGTCTTACATTAAGCGGGTGCCCATACAGGATCTGACATTGATATGCTATGACTAAGAGCTTGAAATTACAAAGAAAGTTGTAGGGAAGAAATTGTACAGAAGTAGCTAGAGAAGAATACTTCGAGCTATATAGGAAGCGAGGAAAATAAACTCCAAAACTGAAAAATGAAAATTGAAGACAAATCAGACATGACTGGAGACGAGAGGGGAGGAGGGAGAGAGTTGTTAGCACAACCTTGACCTTTATGAACGTGGGTTGGACCTTTATGGTAGAGACTTTATATATATATATATATATATATATATATATATATATATATATATATATATATATGTATGTATGTATGTATGTATATATCCACAACGACGGACATCAGAAGTACAGTAGATCAATGTCGCATTCATATGCTACACAGCACCTAATCAGTATGGTCGAGCTGATTGCACTGATTTCAGACTACATTCACAACCACAGCCATTCCAACACACCAAAGAAATTTTACATGGTGTTAACACTAAAATGACAAGGCATATAAAACTCACCATCCCACTTTCACGAGGTGGGAAATGAGAAAGACCTGGTAGAGCACTGTCAGTTGCGGCAAGCCGCTGTTTTTATTTATTTATTTATTTATTTATTTATTTATTTATTTATTATTATTTTTTTTTTTTAGTAGGTCGATGTTTGGGTTGTCGTCCCACCTGGCCAGGGCAGTCATTACACAAAGGCTAATTTACTAGGAGGATTCTGAATTTTAATAAAACCGTTAGTTTGTTTTTAAGGGTACACCTATGCAAATTCTTGTCTCCTTAATCTCTCGCTATACGCCAGGTAGAGATTGATTGTGTTTATGATGAGTACCGTCCACCCGACAGGACAAGAATAATGACTGTTGTCGACTCGCTTCACTTCCTCGTGGATATGACATGATCACCATACTTGGCTTTGCCTTTCTCACGTGGAATACAACCCAAGACCAGTGGAACTGATGCAAAAACTGCTGGCACATAAAGGGAGTGGTTTGATACTCCCATAGCATGCAACATGACGATTTTAATTCTTCACTCCAATTCCTCTGATTCCTTCCGGAATGGACGCAGTGAATTCACTTAAATGTGGCAAAGTCGACTCGAGTCTAGAACACTTTACTGCATATGAGTATAGACCCGTCTATACGAACATACATTCTACAAACAGAGGCGATTACAGTATATCTCGCTTGTGTCTTAAGAGCAACTCATGAAAAAAGACAAACATCCACACGATGCCCAATCATGTGGTAAGGGAATGGCAGAACTGTTATCAACGCTGTATATAGTCGACAAGGTGTTTGTATGAAACGGGCAGTCGCCGAAAAGTCTATGGAAGTAAATACCACAAGTGAGGACGGAGTCTGTATTAATACGACGACGTTTCGCTTGTTACAGTTTTATCATGCACTTGATAAAACTGTAAGAAGCTAAACGCCGTAGTACTAATAAAGGCTCCGTTCTCACACTTTGTTTGATTCTATAGACAAAGTCCTTATAACGCCGCCCGTCTCAATACACAACACCCAACAAACTGCCAAAATACAATCAAGTGTCACGTGCATCTATGTCTGTCCTCACACCAACGTAACCTACGATTTGAAACGGCATTATTACGTCTAAGAACGAAATTGTCCACATGTATATCTGTGCCGGGAAATAAACTGACCATAACAACGACAAATGAATAAATGAATGGATGAATGAATAGATAAATGGTTAGGGAAACAAATACGTGAATAATTACTGAAATGAAATTATGATTAGATAGGTAATACAATCGAATGAATAGATTGATAAATATTACATGAATAGTTAAGTATTTAAGGAAATACACATATGTAAATAGATAAACAGACAAATAGAAAAATAGAAAATGAATAAGCAACCATATAGATAAAAAATCAATAGATAACAGGTAAATGAATAAGCAGATGAATAGATAAAAATGTATTAATAAACAAATAAATGAACAAACAAATAAGTGAATAACACAAATAAGTGAATAAACAAACAGCTAAACAAACAAAAATAAAGATATACAATAAGAAGCGAAATGGAAATTGATGTCTTGTAAATATAAAGCAAAACTTTAAATATGTAGAGCGTAATTATACGCAATGAGTATGTGGAGAAAGCAAATAACCAGCATTTTTTTTTTTTTCAGAAATGGTTCATAAATCACACAAGTTACGAGGATTCGAGATTCACGTCATCGGGGAGCCATGAACTAAAAAAAGAAGTGAGCATATAATAGAAGCCGCCAGCGCTTGAACAATAAGCCTCGCCAGTGTTTTGGGGAAACACCCTGACGCCTGCGTTGGATAAAAGAGACGCGCTACTCAACTACAAAGGGAAACGGCGACTATCCGGCGCCTACCTTCATCGCTCAACCGAACCCTTTTTTATGTACCAATCAGTATTCACTGTAAATTTGTGTATATAAATGTAAAATCTGGCAACCCCTGAAATTACTTCGGAGGTTGCATTTCATGTAGAAAACCAGAAAGAATATTGGAATCAGTCAAGAAAAGACACCGTTAAGACTTTGTCTCTCCCAAGCACCAGTAACTCAATAATGTAGATAGAACTACACATCTACATCTAGTGGCAGCGGAGGTATACAAACTCACGCCTCCTCAGAGACTGGAGAATGCCGCGAAGAGGGTTTTCCTCGTATTAGATGCTGGAGAATGCCACGAAGAGGGCTTTCCTTGTAGTAGATGCTGGAGAATGCCACGGAGAAGGTTTTCCTTGTAGTAGATGCTGGAGGATGCAGTGAATCAATGCAGCGGTGCTTCGTAGTAGGATGCCGGATGAAGAGGGATTTGCAGCGGTGTTTCTTAGTAGGATGCTGGGCGATGCAGCTAAGAGGGGTTTCCTCGTACTGATTCTTGATTTTGCGAAGATCGTAGCGTTGGTAGATGGCTATGTTCAAACGGAGCCGCTGTCGAAGAATTTGGAGGAATGGTAGATTTGTTGCTTGGGATCCCTCGCTTCTGCCAGATGTAGATGTGTAGTTCTATCTACATTACTGAATTACTGGTACTTGGGAAAGACAAAGTTTGAGCGGTGTCTTTTCTTTACTGATTCTAGTATTCTTTCTGGGTTTTCTACATACAATGCAACCTGCGAAGTAACCTCTGGGGTTGCCAGACTTTACATACATATATACAAATTTACAGCAGTGCTATATACTGATCGGTACATAAAAAAGGGTTCGGTTGAAAGAGGAAGGTAGGCGCCGGATAGTCGCCGTTTCATTTTGTAGTCGGGTAGTGTGTCTCTTTTATCCGATGCAGGGGCCAGGGCGTTTCCCCTAAACACTGGCAAGGCTTATACTTCAAGTGATGGCGGCTTCTACTTTTCGAGCAGGTGTTGCCTGGAAGCTTGGTCTTCGGGTCCCTAGGAACAATAGACAGTCCCTTGCTTAAGGTCTGGGGGAAACAATAGATGGTTTCTGGAGAGTTGGTTTGAGGACATTGGAGTATTTCTCGGTCCATGTGCGTATGTGCGCGCGTGTGCACGCTGGACATCGAAAGGGTTGATAACACTATTGGGCACAAGAAATTAGTATAACGTAACACCAAGACCACTATGCAAGTATTGATCATCATCATCATCATCATCATCATCATCATCATCATCATCATCATCATCATCATCATCATCATCATCATCATCATCATCATCATCATCATCATCATCATCATCATCATCATCATCATCATCATCATCATCATCACCATCACCATCACCGACATCACCACCACCACGATCACCATCACCATCACTGGCTTTACCACCACCATCACTGGCTTTACCACCACCGCCACCACCGCCTCCACCACCACAACCTCCACCATCGGTGGCGCTTTCACCACCGCCGCCACCACCACTATCACCACCACAACCACCATTACCACAACCACAGCCACCACCACCAAAGATCTCTTGATCTGGTCAGATCCTTGTGTCAAGAAGGTCGAAATAAGTAGTGACAGCTACTGGACATATCGCCCTTCGGGACTATCACTATGATCTCTTGCGTACATTTTATATATATTTGACAAGGGGGATGACGGCCGCATCTGATAGAGTAATAGCCCGTAGAGAGCAAAATCAACGGGACTTGTCCTTCCAAACGACACATGTAATTAGAGTTTAAGTGTTGATCTAACTGTAATTAATTCTGTATTGAACGAAATCCGCCTTCAAACCTGAATTATCTTACTGATTAGGAAGACTTACAGGGAAAACATAATCTCTTCTGAGGGTTATCGAGCGGGAGGATTCATTTTAAAGGAGCTTTGTCATGATGATTAATTATTGATAATGATGTTGTCATTGTCAGTACGTTTATTGATGGCAACCATGAACTCTATTGTACTTCCACTATCAACCAAAGACTGGTGTAAGATTATTAACTATCAGTCAAACATGAGAGAGAGAGAGAGAGAGAGAGAGAGAGAGAGAGAGAGAGAGAGAGAGAGAGAGAGAGAGGGGGGGGGGCTTGGGATTCTGGACTGACCAAAGACGAAGTTATCGGGCTTGAAGAGCTGTCCATAGCGCGATGACCTGACGGCGTCCATGGTCCCAGGTTCAAGGTCGACCATGACGGACCTGGGGACGTAGCGCCCTCCGGCCGCCTCGTTGTAGTAGACGCTGATCCTCTCAAGCTGAAGCTCTGAAGAACCATCGTAGTGTCCCGACGGATCGATGCCGTGTTCGTCACTGATGATTTCCCAGAACTGCAAAAAACAAAACAATACGAGACATAAGTTGCGGTTAATCTCACCGGTCCAAAGAAAGAAAAGATTGTTTGGTGTAATTCAAAAGTTAATTTGTGTGGGCGTAACAGGTGCTGTACATCCGGATGTGAATTGTGGCGATACAATATTACACACACACACACACACACACACACACACACACACACACACACACACACACACACACACACACACACGCACACTGATGATGTAAAGGTCACGAAAAAAACAAAAAAAACACTGCAAAATGTTACAGAAAGTTCTTGAAGATACACACACACACACACACACACACACACACACACACACACACACACACACACACACACACACACACACACACACACACACACACACACACACACACACACACACACACACACACACACACACACACATACACACACACACACACACACACACACACACACACACACACACACACACACACACACACACACACACACACACACACACACACACACACACACACACACACACACACGGCTCGGTGGCGGATTGGTAAAACACTGGCTTCACAAGCCAGAGAACCGGGGTTCGATTCCCCGGGCGGGCGGAGATAAGTTGGGTTTGTCTCCTTTCACGTGTAACCCCTGTTCACCTAGCAGTGAGTAGGTACGGGACGTTAGTCAAAGAGTTGTGACCTTGCTGTCCCGGTGTGTGGTGTGTGAGTGGTCTCAGACCTACCCAGAGATCGGCAAATAATGAGCTCTGAGCTCACTGCCGTAGGGTGGTGTCTGGCTGTCTCGACAGAGACTGCAGCAGATCCGAGGTGAATACACACACACACACACACACACACACACACACACACACACACACATACATACACACATACACACACACACACACACACACACACACACACACACACACACACACACACACACACACACACACACACACACACACACACACACATACATGTATATAAGCTAGTCGTGGAACATGAACATTATTGCAAAATATATATACATTATTGTGAATGGATATAAAGATAAAAAAGACCGTCAGTTAATTATTCATTGGGAAAAGAATCATAATAACAAAGGAAAAGAAAAATCTGGTAGTGATGGTCACAGATAACTTATCACCTGGCGGCCATAAAAAACAAAATCATGATTGAA
>NC_134782.1:73625010-73630010 GCF_046742065.1 Oratosquilla oratoria | reverse complement strand
CGACATTGTGGTCCCCCAGTACCAAAAAGAATATAAAGAAAATAGAAAGAATCCAAAGAGCAGCTACAAAAATGGCACCTGCACTTGCAAACCTATCATACGAAGAGAGATTGGCTAAACTGGAGTTACCGACACTGGAGCAAAGAAGAGAGAGAGGTGACCTATTGACCATCTACAGAATCATGAAAGGCACAGAAGTACTCGATAGTGAGAGCTTACTTAACTGGGACAAAAGAAACACAAGAGGACATGGAAAGAAAATAAAAAAACATAGCTATAGAAGAGAACTGAAGAAAAACAGTTTTCCTCATAGAGTTTTGGACACTTGGAACAAACTGGACAATGGAATAGTATGCGCAAAAACCATTCATGAGTTTAAAAACAAACTAGACACTGCAAGATACAAAGGCGGGACATCACGAGCATAGCTCCCCTTCCCGCAAAATACAACTAGGTAAATACACACACACACACACACACACACACACACACATACCCCCCCATATATATATATATATATATATATATATATATATATATATGTATATATACATATATACATATACATATAGCCCCCCACACATACCCTATATATATACATATATATATATATATATATATATATATACATATATATATATATATATATATATATATATATATATATATATGTGCAAAGTAGATCACTTGGAAAAAGAAACTAACGAAGCAGAGCGCTTTCATATATTACACCTTCAGTAAAAAGTACATAGTTGAATAGAAATACATAGTTTATATATACAGTACATGTATTTCTATTCACCTATGTACCTTTTACTGAAGATGTAATATACGAAAGCGCTCTACTTCGTTAGTTTCTTTTTCCAAGTGGTCTACTTTGCATAAGTGAACACACGTACCCGTGTTCTTATTAGCATATATACATGTATATATATATATATATATATATATATATATATATATATATATATATATAAATATATCTGTGAGATTGATTATTAAAGACAACTGGGTCCTTTAGGCATGTAGAAGTTTTTATCTACTAAATTACTTTTGTGTTGAAAAAAAAAATCCTGCAATAGTAAAGCGAAAAATGACGAGCAGCGCAAGCCGAAACGACCCTAAAGGTCTCCTTCCATTAGGATTCCTTTCTTGGGATCGGGTTACAAGTGACAGGTGGAAGTTAAAGATGGTGAGAGGTTAAATCCAACATATAACTGTGTAAACCAGCGTCGCAGTGCCGATGTCTTAGGCTTCTTTCGCACGTATCGACTTTTCGCAGTGTGCCGTCCACGACACGACGTCATGTTCTCAAACTATTAAGATATCTTTCTAAAAAAATAATAAGAATAAATAAAATAAAATGAAATAAAATAGAATAAAATAAAATAAAAATAAAATAGAATGAAATAAAATAAGAAGGGGTAAAATGAAATGAAATAAAATAGAATAGATAAAAAGAAATTAAATTTAATGAAACAGGATTAGAATAGGTAAATAGACGGATTAAAGATGAAAAGAGAGAGAGAAAATCAAACAGAAAGAGAGAGAGAGAGAGATAGATAAAGAGAGAGATAGATAGATAGAGATAAAGAGAAAGAGAGAAAGAAAGAGAGCGATAGAGATAGAGATAGATAGATAGATGGATAGATAGATAGATAGATATATAGATATATAGATATATAGATAGAGAGGGAGAGAGAGAATGAGTGACGCAGCACTGCGGCCCTTATATGAGCTATAAATTATTAATGAATTAGTTTAATAATCGACACAAAAAGACACTAATAAAGACAGCAGTGATGTTTATATCTGAAGGAGATGAGATCGATTAAAGTATCGACTTATTGCCACAATGGACTAGTAACTTTTACTCTGGCTGCCGTCAGGCGATTTTATTCAGCTAAGAGGGAGATGTCACTAGTCAATTGGTATACGCTCCTACGCCCCTCGATTCTTCGAGTTTATTTTGTGTTTATCTGTTTGTTCGTTTATTCACTTAGTTATTTACTGATCTGTTAATGTATTCATATAGTTATTTAATGCATTTACTTACCTATTAACTTATCTGTTCATGTATTTATCTACTTATCTATTTATTTATTTGTTTATTTATTTGTTCGTTTATTTATTTATTAATTATTCATTTGTTATCTATTCATTTATGTATTCATTTATTTATCTGCTTATCCATTTATTCATCTTTTATTTATCTATTTACCTATTCAGTTATATATTTTATATGTTTATTTATTGACTAATCTATTTATTTATTTATTTATATTTTCATTCACCTATGTATCTATTTATTCATTTACTCTTTTTTTGTGGTGCATAAAGATATCGACGACATCAGGAGGGTGAGGGAGGGTGGTTGAGGGAGGAGAGTTTGACTCATGAGGGTCAAGATCCCAAGGCATACGACGACGAATGGAATAAATCTGGTAGTGTGTGGCAGTCGAATACTAATTTTTCTTTTCTGAAATGGCTATTGAAGGTTTGTTTTCTTATTTCTTTTTTGGTAACCATCATTCGTACTAAGATAACTAACATTTCATTTAGTAAAGGTTATATATTAAGTCAACTAATTAAGAAACCATAAGAATTTCGAAACGATCGTCAGGGGAGCTTCCGGTGTAGTTCAATTCATGGTTCTGGCTTGGCGATGTTTATGGAAATGTAAAAAGTTCCTGTGTTGAAGGAAGTGAAATCGTCAAGAACCAGAACGTTGATGGCACAGAAAATGGTGCCCAGACGGATCTCACCAAGCCTGCGTCATGATGAGACTAAAGGCAGGGGCATACTAGGCATTTCTCGCTAGCATGCTACTTTGAGTAGAAATGATTTCGGTTAAGATCTTTTGTTTTTCATATAGTGAGAGACTGAATGACGAACTAAGAGAAGTTAAATCAATACGAATGTTAGATAAATTGTTGAGATGTTCTTACGGAAGTCTAGAATATTGTATCCGTCGTCTTTTCTACTCGAAAGAAGTAGTAAAAAGCAAAGCAGCATGCTAGCCTTGTGCGTCGCCACTTTTAGTGAGTACTGAAACAAATGATCTGATCTTCTCTTTAAAGAGAAGAGAAGATAATTTTATGGATAGGGATGACAGATGGTAAAGAATATGAAACTGCCTAGTGTAAGCCTTATGGTCTCCTGCAGTTTCCTTCATTCTTATACTCTTATGAGGCACTTTACCAATTTAGTTTTTGCTAACGATAAATGGTTTTAATTTCCTGGGGTCAGAGGTTTCTCAATAAACTCTATAGCTGTGATGGCGCCCCTACAGGGCAGGACTTTTAAGGAGGCGGGTAAGCCTGCGTCGTACTGGATTCAAATGCAGAAGAAAATACTTGGATAAAAATGGTCTAAACCTCTGTAGCAACATTTCAATAGAGTGCTTAGATTTTCTAATGTTAATTGTAAATAATTCATTGTTCGCTATTTCAATTTATAAACTGATAATTGTTTAATTGACCCAGGAAGCAAAACATTGTGATGGAAGTCGCTTCCAGTCAAGTGAATCCAGGCAGCTAATGAAAACTTTTACAGCGTGACAACCGCGAATGAGAAAAAAAACACAACACCACAGGGAATGACTATCACATATAAATCATAATCTTGGCCAGGAAAGGTTAGCTTGGGTTTGATTAGACTAGGTTTAGTTAGGTTAGGTGGGGTTGGGTTATGTTAAGATTCTTCCCCCGTGATTTTTTCAAAGATTCGTGACGCCATCATTATACTCAGTTTAACGTCGCAAACTTCCCCCTATTAGAAGGCTAGGATGGCGTGGAATATAATGAATCATACCCTTGGTCTAACTCTGGTGGCAGGGTTCGAACTGCCGTCAACCTCAACCTCGGACGCAAGTAGCGACGCTCTAACCCGCTCGGCCATTCTTCGTGCAGAGACCCTGCAGTTCGCGATTCATCAGTGCGAGAACCCATTTTAGGGCGGCCCGTAGTTCCGTTACGAAGAGCAGGTCGCATGTGTCATGTTCCTTCCTGCCCCTCTGAGCTAGTTCTCCGCTCAATAACCACCCCACCAAACCCCCTCCACCTCCACCTTTGCTCCTCTTGGACACTCATAATCGAGAATGAAATATGGCTACTCTTTTTAGCTCGTTTCTCATACTAATCAGTAGTTATTAGTTATATCTACGTATAGACTCATCCTCCCCCCCCCATTTTTGCAACATGTTTACGGGTGTGGTGGCTCAGTGGTTTAGAGCGTCAGCGTCTAGAAGTGACTCGGATCCCGCTACAGGGTCAACGAGTGACGGCATTAAAGGCATACGGTCTAACGGTCCGTCGAACGCGGTTCAACAGACACGTGTTTAAAGTGATGTGTGAATGGGGTATTTGGTTGTCGAACAACGTGTTCGACAACCAAATACGCCGTTCACACGTTCACACATCCCCCAAATCAGGCAAAAGCATTCAAAGCCTAACCATGCTACAAAACGGGGAACGGCTGAAAATTTGACAAAAAAAAAAAAAAAAACGACATATATACCAAGAGCTATGCTTTCGGAAAGTTTCTTTGATACATAGATCGTATGACAGCAAACTCTAATTTCAGGAGAGATCAATGCCAGAATAACAGTGAGAACCAAAAAGAGAAGAGACCAAAGTAAATAAAAGAGCAGGGACGAGAAAGAACGACGCGAATAGACAGGAATAAGAATAACATATAGAATTGGTACTGACTGGACGCCAAGGAAAGGTAAGCGCAGCAGGGGGAAGTTCTCGGTCCTCGGCGGACTTCGAAAGAAGATAAGTCGATCGAAGTCTCTCAACCTTCCTCCTCGCCATCAAATCGACGTCCCCCATCAGCATCCATATGCACAGGCTCAAAGCCCGTGGGAGTGATACCCCACTCAAAAAAAAAAAACACCCACCAACGCCTCCTCCACCCCTCCCCTTTAATTTTAGGCAACGTACATTAGATCAGGGGTTCTCATCCTTTTTCCCGTTACGTACCCCAAGAATCAGACC
>NC_134782.1:73610010-73617510 GCF_046742065.1 Oratosquilla oratoria | reverse complement strand
TGACTTGGAACTTTGTTTACAGGATCGGGAGCCTTCGCTATTGCCGCTTTTGTTCATGGACGAGAGGGAGAATGCGGCCCGATGTGGTTTAGAAGATATAAGATGCCAGGGCGTGGATATGCATATAAATGCTGGTTTACATAGGGTAGTTACAAAGGATACATAAGTCTAATGTAAGGCTTAGCGTGTGTGTGTGTGTGTGTGTATGTGTGTTTGTGTGTGCGTGTGTTTGTGTGTGTGCGTCTACATGTGTGTGTTTGTGTGTGTGTGTGTGTGTGTTTGTGTGTGTGTGTGCGTGTGTGTGTGTGCGTGTGTATGTATTCACCTCGGATCTGCTGCAGCCTCTTTTCGAGACAGCCAGACACCACCCTACGGCAGTGAGCTCAGAGCTCATTATTAGCAGATCTCTGGGTAGGTCTGAGACCACTCACACTCCACACACCGGGAAATGCAAGGTCACAACTCCTTGACTAACGTCCCGTACCTACTCGCTGCTAGGTGAACAGGGGCTACACGTGAAAGGAGACAAACCCAACTTGTCTCCGCCCGGCCGGGGAATCGAACCCCGGTTCTCCGGCTTGTGAGGCCAGTGCCTTACCAATCCGCCACCGGGCCGTGTTTGCGTTTGTGTGCGTGTGTGTATGTGTTTGTGTTTGTGTGCGTGTGTGTTTGTGTTTGTGTGCGTGTGTGTTTTGTGTGTGTGTGTGTGTGTGTGTGTTTATGTGTGTGTGTTTGTGTGTGTGTGTGTGTGTTCGCGTATGTGTGTGCGTGTGTGTGTGCGTGCGTGTATGTGTGTTTGTGTGTGTGTTTGTGTGTGTGTGTGTGTGTGTGTGTGTGTGTGTGTGTGTGTGTGTGTGTGTGTGATTCACCTGGTCTGGTCTTTGGATCACGTGTTGGACTCGTGATCGACAGCTATTTCCCTCCCGGAAGAGAGCTCAGAGCTCGTATGACCGATCTATGGGTAATGCTGTGACTTTACACGCATACACACACACACACCTCCCCGCCCACGAGAGTTGGAGTAACGACTCGAAGCACAGCAATACTGAAATGATTTCAGCCTTGGGCAGGATTCGAACTAGGAACCGTCGTTACCGCCATACTGACAGTCTTGGACTCTACCAACCGCGCCACCGAGTGTGTGTTTATGTGTGTGTGTTTGTGTGTGTATGTATGTGTGTGTGTGTAAAAGAGAGAGAGAGAGAGAGAGAGAGAGAGAGAGAGAGAGAGAGAGAGAGAGAGAGAGAGAGAGAGAGAGAGAGATAAAGAGGGAGAGAGACATAACCAGCCAGAGAGACAGATAAAGAGAAAGAAAGCGTATGAGTATGTGGTGTAAGTTAGATATGTGCATGCGCATATATATGCACATACTCGTGCGATTTGTGTGCACGTGTATCCGCACATATGCGTGTGCAGTCACATAAGACAGCGCTCATGCGATCACGGGGACCATCTTTTATGCATCGCATAGCGTGGTCTAGGAAAGGGCGTCTCGTCCTACTCTCCATCCACTCCCCCTCCCGTGGAGGAGGAGGAGGAGGAGAAGGAGGAGGGGACGATGTTTGAAGTGGGACAGCAGATTCAGAAAGCGGCACCTCACCGTCTCCCCATCCAAGAGAGCCATCAGCTTCTTGGGGGGGCACACCCTCGTCCTGGCGCCGCATGAGGTTGAGGGATGCCCTCCCTTCCTGATCCTCCTCTGGGCATCGCCATTCCCAACAGTGGCATTACGTAAACAAGGTTGAGTTCCGGGCGCGTGACAGCCTCCTTCCCCCCCCCAAAAAAAAAAAAAATATATATATATATATATATATATACTAATTTGTGTTTAACAGTAGCACGTAACGGAAAATATGAACATTTGAGAGGAGTTGATTTTATCAACTGTTAGCTCACACATTGCGTAAGTCTACCATCCCACTGGATATGGCAAAAAATGTGACACACAGACAGGCTGACGGCCCAGTGATTGGAACAAGACCAGGAAGTTGTACAAGTACACAAGCAACAAAATAAAATCTTGAAGTCCACTGGGCAACTAGGAACAAGTGCATAAATGAATGTGTGGACCTTAACTCTATTTACTTGGGCATGGGAAGTGCCGTACAACAGTAAAAGTTTAATCTATTTCATCTCGGAAGTACCACAGCATTTCTTGCGCTGAGGTGATTCAGCCTAGCATCCCCACAGGGTGTTTGGGTACAGCCAACACTTGATTATGCGGCCCACTGCATCCTGAAGGACCATTCCAGGATGAATCGAAACGTCGGAAAATAAAACCTACACCTTGGGTCCGCAGTTTCTCTATTTCTCAAGATATACCGCAATAGATACATACATACATACATACATACATACATACATACATATATATATATATATAAATAAATAAATATATATATGTATATATATATATATATATATATATATATTACAAAGGTTTACAAAGGCGGAGCATGCCGACAGGAGACCTTTTGATCCATATCTAGGTCGGATGCAAAAAAAAAAAAAAAAAAAAAAAAAAAAAAATAATATTAATAATAAAATAATAAAAAATATAATAATTTAAATAACAAATAAAGTACATCGATAAATAATTAACAAATAGGTAAATAGTAAATAATAAATTGACATATAACTAATAATAAATGAAAATCAGACAGACAAATGACAACAAAACAAATAATATAAGATAAATTATAATCATTACAGCATCTTACTTAGGTATTTATCTAAATGATTCTTAAAGCTTCGAACTGAACTACATTGCACTACCTGTGCAGGAAGTTTATTCCATTCATTAACTACACGGTTGGCAAAGTTGTTTCTACCTACTTCCAAATTGAATCTATTTCCGGACAGTTTGAGACCATTGTTTCTTGTCTGATTCTCATTCAATGTGAAAATTTTGTCACTTTTGATGTTGTCAATTCCCTTTAAAATCTTAAAGACCTGTATCAAGTCACCTCTGAGTCTACGCTTTTTTAGGGAAAACAGATTCATGTGCTTTAGTCGATTTTCGTATGATTTATTTTTGATATTTGGAATCAGTTTTGTGGCTCGCCGTTGTACTTTTTCCAGTCTGTCAATGTCTTTAATGAGATTCGGTGACCATACGGAAACAGCATATTCCAAATGTGGACGAACTAACGATTTATATAGCTTGTTAATGAGTGATGGACTTTTGAAATCAAAAGATCGCGCAATCAGTCCCAGAATCTTATTTGCTTTCTCAGAGGCTGAAATACACTGCTTGGATGATTTGAGGTCGTTACTGATAACACTGTACAACAAATTTCAGGATTAAGAAAAAAACATAGTTCTCATGTGCGTTTTATTATGAAGTTCAGTGTGCTGAATTCAAATTTGATAACAAAAATTTCATGCCACGTCACAATTTTTTGTAAATCGCTGTTTTAATAATTATGCAATTAATAGAGATTTCCAAGGTTCCATAAATGTATTTTGCTCCCAAAGTCAGATTAAATGTCTTCATTGTATTTATTTAATTAATATATAATGAATCGGCATGTTTGTTAGCTTTATATGATGTATTAACCTACAATCTATTATTTATTTCTTCTTTTATAAGACGTCTCAGGCGTGTCACGCTTCAGGTTCCAACAGAAGTCAGCCAGCATAGCAGGGCTCCATTTTCCCTTGTACCTGTTTTCCATTGACGCTATATCTTGATGGAACCTCTCTCCATGTTCATCACTCACATCTGCTGCATTCTCTGGGAAGAAGGACAGATGAGAATGAAGAAAGTGTATCTTCAGTGACATATTGCATCCGAGATCTTGGTAGCATTTGATTAGCCTCTCCACTTTACGCTCTCGCTGGGACTCTTGGTGCTTTCCCAGAAGCCCTTTGCATACATCTTTGAATGCATGCCAGGCCGCTAGCTCAGGTTCATCCATTGTAGCCTCAAAGTCCTCATCATTTATAAGCTTGCGAATCTGAGGGCCTACAAATATACCCTCTTTAATCTTGGCATCACTAATTTTAGGGAAGATCCCTTTGAGATACTGGAAACATGGCTTGTTATGTTGCAGTGCTTTGGTAAATTGCTTCATTAGGCCTAGTTTTATATGCAGTGGTGGCAAAATGATTTTCTCCTTCTTAACTAGTGGCTCATGAATTACATTATGGCATCCAAGCGTCATAGATTCCCGAGATGGCCATTCTGAGCGTATATAATGTTCTGATCTGGCCCTACTGTCCCACTTGCAAAGAAAGCACATAAATTTGGTGTATCCAGTTTGTAGCCCATTAAGTATGGCTACTACTTTCAAGTCTGCACAAATTAACCACTCATGCTCTTTGTAACTTATGCGTTCTAGAATAAAAGCAAGGTTCTCATATGTCTCTCTTAAAATGACTGAGTAAGCAACTGGAACTGAAGGCATGGTGTTCCCAATGTGCAACAGAACTGCTTTTATGCTGTAAAGGGATCCATCTATGAATAGCCTCCACTCATTGGGTTCATAGGAGAGATCAAGGGAACTGAATAGACCTCTGATATCATTACAATAAGTCAAGTTGTTTTCCAAAGTGAAGAAATCCTGTAGATTTGCAGAACGCTTCCTAAATACTGTAATTCGAGCTTCTTCATCCAACAGGTGCCATTGTTGCAAACGTGAGGCCAGGAGTCCACTCTGTTGCTTAGTAAGTGTTAGATCACGAACTAGATCATTGAGTTCTGGTTGGGTGATGAGGTGTGGTTTCTTATCAGATTCAAGTTGTGTCGTATACGTTGCATCTTGAGATTCTGAATCGTCTGAGTTGCTCGTGTCATCGCTTGGTAGTTCAGAGGGCGGCTGTGGTAAAGGAATATCACTTGAATGTAGAGCTGGGCGAATAGCAGACTGAAGATCTGGATACACGATAGATTTCTTGCCTTTTCTGTTGCGACCTGCAGGAAAATAAAATAAAATCAGACTAAAAATGGATACTATTGGTTGTGATCACGTGCAAAAATAGTGGAAGTGCAACTTATTATGTATTTCGATCTTTTTTATTGATACATCTCTTGAAAATATATACAAAAACAGTACAAAATAAACCCTGAACACCCACCTTTAATATCCGTTAAGCAGAAGTAGCAATCTGTTGAGTGGTCCTTTGGCTCCCTCCAGACCATTGGTACGCCAAACATGAGGCCAGTCCCTTTGCCTTTCACCCAGGCAGAAAGGGAACTTGTACACCTGACACAACATATGTGAGGTGCCCAGCTTTTGTCCTGGTCACCCACTTTACATCCAAAGTACAGCTCATAAAGTTTCTTTACACGTTGAGTCAACTGTCTCTTGTATTGCCTTAATGTAACTGATCCACATATATAACAAAACTTGTCTGGCGAATTCTTGCATTCTCTAGGCATCTTAACTCTGTATCCTGTTAAGAAAAAAAAACACACATATATAACAAAACTTGTCTGGCGAATTCTTGCATTCGCTAGGCATCTTAACTCTGTATCCTGTTAAGAAAAAAAAAACACATAGCTATGTGAAAAATTATATAAATGGTAAAAGCAACAAAAATACCGTTCAGATAGACATTGCGGGCACTGCTATTTACGAAGAACTGGAGGGTCACAGAAAGAAACGGATGTTATATTCGTGATCTACGCAAAAAATAACTCTAGAAAAGGATAGTCTCATTTCCGTTTTTTTTTCATTGTTATACAGTGTAATTACGCCGAGATCTTTTTCACTATCCACTTTTGTTAACGAATTTCCAAATAACTTGTAATCGTACTTACTGTTGCATTACCTTGCATTTACTTGTGTTAAATTTCATAGCCACTTTTCAGACCATTGCTGTAATTTATCTAAATCTTCTTGAATATCTAATTGGTTTGAGTGATCATTTGCCACTCCGCACAGTTTTGTATCATCAGTTTTTGTATATATATATATATATATATATATATATATACATATATATATATATATATATGTATATGTATATGTATATATATACATACACACTGAATGGTTCCCGGTGATCAATTGATATATTTTTTCAACCACATATCACTTTTAATTCCATACCATCGCAAACGAGACTGAGAGTCGCTCGAAGGAGGCATCCGTTGGAAATTGAAACGTGGACGAGCCAAGGATTCGAACCCAGCTAACCCGTAACAAAGTTACATTGACGTAAACCAATACGCTATCAAGAGAGATATAAGTTGAATACGACTTTCTTATATTTGTATGATCGAATTACATACACCTACACGAAATATCGTGTTCAACTCATCTCCACCATGCTAGAGCATTAGACGTATGTGCGCGACTCTCAGTCTCGTTTGCGATGGTATGGAATTAAAAGTGATATGTGGTTGAAAAAAGATATAAATTGATCACTGGAAACCATTCAGTGTGTATGTATAAACTTTCCCACGCGCACATACTGTACGTCCAATGCTCTATCATGGCGGAGATGTGTTGAACGCGATATTTTGTGTAGGTGTATGTCATTCGATCATACAAATATAAGAAAGTCGTATTCAACTTATATCTCTCTTGATAGCGTATTGGTTTACGTCATTATAACTTTGTTACGGGTTAGCTGGGTTCGAATCCTCGGCTCGTCCACGTTTCAATTTCCAACGGATGCCTCCTTCGAGCGACTCTCAGTCTCGTTTGCGATGGTATGGAATTAAAAGTGATATGTGGTTGAAAAAAGATATTAATTGATCACTGGGAACCATTCAGTGTGTATGTATAAACTTTCCCACGCGCACATACGTCCAATGCTCTAGCATGGCGGAGATGGGTTGAACACGATATTTCGTGTAGGTGTATGTAATTCGAGCATACAAATATAAGAAAGTCGTACTCAACCTATATCTCTCTTGATAGCGTATTGGTTTACGTCAATGTAACTTTGTTACGGGTTAGCTGGGTTCGAATCCTCGGCTCGTCTACGTTTCAATTTCCAACGGATGCCTCCTTCGAACGACTCTCAGTCTCGTTTACGATGGTATGGAATTAAAAGTGATATGTGGTTGAAAAAAGATATATATATATATATATATATATATATATATATATATTCATATATAGACATATATATGTATATATATATATATATATATATATATATATATATATGTATACTATAATAAAGTAGTAGCCTCTGTCTGCCTGTCTGTTTGTTCACGAACGCCTAGGGTTTTGGAGATACACCCCCATAACAATATATATTCTGATATCCTATCAATACAGGTACTTGAATAACTATATTTAATTTCCAAAAAAATATTTTGGTTAGGGTTAAGGGTTAAAGTTAGGTGGGGTATGGTTAGGTTAGAGATTATTCATGAATTCCCCTAGGTTTTTGCAGATAGACTCTTATAACCCTATATATTCTGGAACCTTATAACCCAAGGTACTTGGATAACTATCTTTCATCTGTCTGTCTGTCTGTTTGTTTCTTTATTTATTCACGAACTCCTAGGGTTTTAGAGATAGACCTCCATAACCATAT
>NC_134782.1:73580010-73595010 GCF_046742065.1 Oratosquilla oratoria | reverse complement strand
ATACACACTTTAATTGTAAAGTAGGTGTCTATTAAATTTATTTTAATTTTCAAAATGTAATAGAATTTACAAACACCATTTTATGTTTTGCCACCGCCTGCTTTCAAATTGACGTTCATTTTGGTCCAGACACTGCTGACAACGCGAAGCAATGGAATCGCACACATCACGAAACAATTCTTTTGGCATTTGAGTGCATTCACGTTCAATGGCTGCACTCAATTTAGCGAATGTTGCAGGTCTCATAGCGTAGACTTTGTCTTTTAGATATCTCCATAAAGAAAGTCTAGTGGTGTGATATCTGGTGAACGAGGAGGGTATTCAACGAAATCCCTCCGTCCAATCCACTTGTTTGGTAAGATCACATCAAGGAAAGATCTAGCATCGCGATGGTAATGTGGTGGTGCCCCATCTTGCTGAAAACAAAACTCCTCATCTTAAAAGTGGAATTTATAACCCCCCCCTTTTTTTTTTTTTTTTTTTTTTTACATGGTCGGAGTCACCTGAGAAGTATAGAGAATAGATGAGAGTATGGAGGCAGATGGAGGGAGAGGAACATGGCAAGGATGAAGTATATAAGCTGTTCATTTTCTGAGATTGTATGTACTTTGAGAATGTCCTGGTAAGGACGAAACGTCAGTGAATAAAACTCCAACTGTTCTCTGTGTTTAGCTCACCACCCTTCCACTCATTTGTCTTCCATGCTTCAATATATGTGTATATATACATATATATATGCATATATATATATATATATATATATATGCATATATATATATATATATGTATATATATATATATATATATATATATATGTATGTATGTATATGTATATATACATATACATATGATTCCCATTTTTGAGAAAAACTCTGCTTGGCACCGTTAAAGACACTTGCATTTGCATGATGGTCAGTACTTGCACGATCTACAGGCAATAGTCCCCGATGACATAAATACATTATTGAGTGAGATGAATCTAGAAACTGGCTATTCTAGTGTTCATCCTCACTACTGCAGTGATGTGACTTCGTTAATATATTATTGACAGGACATGTTTATGTTCTTGAAGGAAGAATTCCTCTGCCCCATTTAGTGTTACAATTTTTTTTTCTTGTATCGTTCCTATTCTGTTCTAATATTCAGTATTCATAATAACTGTTTATCTCATATTTCACAACATAAGAACATATGAATAGAGGAGACTGTAAGAGACCAAAAGGTCTACACTAGGCAGTTCCACGTCCCTTACCCCTTGTCATCCCTTTCCATACAGTTATCTAATCTTCTCTTAAAACAATCAATTGTTTTAGCGCTCGCTGCATGGTTACTAAGTCTATTTCATTAATCAACCACTCCATTGGTAAACCAGTTCTTGCCTATTTCGTTCTTAAACCTAAATTTGTCCAATTAAAATCCATTACTACGAGTTCTGCCCTGCTGTCTTAACATGATGAGCTTGCCTGCATCACTGTTGTTGAAACCCTTGTCCCACTTGAATACCTCTATTGGATCATACCACACTCTTCGTATTTACAGAGAACGAGCTACACAACTTTTATATAAATGCTGGAATTGCAAATTTACTGGAGTCGTGAACAAGTATATAACGTTAATTTGCAGTGTTTTCATATTTACGGGTCTGTGATTTCTTTTTATTAAATCGACTTACTAACGACTTACTAACTTCTTCATCAGTCCTCTGAAGAAGACCATAGTGATCGTAACGTTAGGACAATAACTTTATTCCCAACCCATCTTCGTTTACCCTTCTCCACCTAATAATCTCTCATTTGTCTTCAATAATTTACTGACTAACGTAATAGGTTCCGATATCGTCCTGAGTATAAGATACAATCCTCGATGTTGGTTGACATAATCTCTTCACGTTAAGTGGAGTATGACTTGTTTTGATTAAGCTGACTGATGAGAATAACAGGATGTGATATCATCCTTGGGTTTTTCCTGTAACTCATAATCTATGTTGAGTCACGAGCAAAAGTTCTGACCCACGCGACAGTTCTCACGTGTATACATCTTTTTGTTGAGTACGTGGTATATTTTCCTAAGTAGTATTTATCGTACAGCTCGGCAATTTTTTTTAATAGATAGAAAAATATGTCAGACAAAGATTTTGAATTTGGTATCATGAGACTCTCTCGGTGGGTCAAAACTTTTGTTCGTGACTGTACATATTGGTGTCTATAGTAACGTGTCGATAATCCATGAAGTGTCTGTACATATACATTTCAAGGCATCAATACAATCGAAATCTTGTAAATGAGGAGCCAGAAAACGAAAGAGAAAAGAAAGAAAACAAGAACGTCTTTGCTGTGGTTTCTGTCTGGACTTGACTCTTGCAGGGGTCGTCCTCCTTGAACCTTCGGGAGAGAATCACCCCCAGAAGCCTCCAAGGTTGACCTTAAACCCAAGGCCGGTGTCACACTGTAAAGGTGTCGCCATTGCGGCTTATTGTCGGCTATAGCAAAATCTCCCTTATGAGTCATTAGACTCGATAGGTTATTGATAGTGTTTTAACCAGGGGGAGATGGTGGCCGTTTTTATATAAAGTTCTAACTGAACATGTGCATAATCTGGCCACATCCGGTGCCGCCGCATAGTGTGACACCGGCATAAGTCTAGAGCCATCTGCAGCCATCCGGGCTTGACCTACCGTGAGTTCAGGTGGTAGGCAGAGAAAGGAAAGGAATGTGTGTGGGTGACCCAAGTATTGATGTCAGTTACCTGAGAGGAGGAGGAGGAAGAGGAGGAGGAGGAAGAAGAAGAAGACCGTATCTACGAAATATTTCTCTTTTCTTGACCTATGATGTTCGTGATGACAATGATGATTTGATTAAACGTCACGAACTCCCCCCTATCAGGAGGCTAGGGCGGTGCCCCTTACAGAGGACTTTGTAATATGGAATTTAATAAACCATGCCGTTGGTACAACTTGCTGTCACCTCGACCTCCGCCGCAAGTAGCGACGCTCTAACCCACTCGGCCAACATAATGGAAAGAATACAGAGACTTCGTTATTTGAGAAAGGGTTACTATTGATGTGGAGGTGATTAAGTGGAACCTCTGTGAGGTTGAAAAGGAAAGGAATGAAAAGATAAGTATGCGAAGGGGATACGAATGTTCCAAACCCACATCGCTTTGCGGGTAACGAGTGACTAAACAAACAGAGATTAACAATGAAAATATAAATTTCAATCAAAGGCGAGGAACTCACACCAGTAGGCGTCTAACTGCGCCCAAGGCCGTCACATTTATCCTATGTGCTCGAACTTCCAGGGCAAGAAAGGCACTGGGAGCTATTGGGATTTAAACTCGGACACTCGAGCAAAGCGTGACTGAAACAGACCCTCATGTCGCCACGTTATCAGCGATATATTTAATTTTTTTTTACTCCCTCCGTCCATGAACTTTGGTCTCGATAACATCTGGCCATTTGACCAAGTCGAGGGGTGGTTTCTTTGACTGGTGGCACTAAGCCGGTTATTAGTAAAGAGAACCCTCGGGGTGGGAGGGAACGTGAGGTCTGAGAACGTCTGCATTGGAGATGTCCGTCTATATCTGGACTCGGGGATCATAGAACTAGTTAGTTAGTTAGTTGGTTAGTTGATTAGTTAGTTAATTAGGCTGTTAGTTTGTTAGTTAGTTGGTTAATTAGTTAATTCGTTAGTTAGTTCGTTCGCTAGTTAGGTAACTGTAGCCTGTCACTTTGTGCTGTGAACTGCCACTGAAGGGAGACCCCAGAACACACAGACATGACGCAGAGTCTCTTTATCCATAGAGTTGCGACGACTCCGCAGAATGGCCACAAAATTGCGACGTGTCCGGAGTTGTCGCAACTCTCTGTATAAAAGGACAATGTATAAAAGGACTGTTGGTGCATCCAAATCCACAGGAACTCGGCATATTCAGTGAACAAACACAATAGGTTCGAAGAATCAGGAGCAAGAACAAGCAGTAAGCCTGAACAAAAATGATTTGGCCACAAAATGGCTCCCTGGGTCATTCATCGTATCGCCATCTCACAACTCTACCGTCACCCAGACACGTCACGGAGCGTCTGAGTGTGTACACAAAATATTTTAGGTTAAGTATGGGGTGTCCTTGTGGTAGGGAGGTGCTGCATTGTTGGACCCCGTCTCCTACTCTTCAATCTTATCCTATCTAGCCTCAAGTTTATGTACAGTTCCAACTTAATCTGTATCCTTGATTTCCAATTATCATATTCAGATTTGAATTCATGTACTGTTCCAGCGTGGCCTATATAATTGTCCAAGCTATTCCAAGTATTTATGCATTTGTATGCAAAACTGTATTTCTTCACATTTCTTATACATATAGTCTTTCTCAGTTTTTATTATGACCTCTTAAAGCCCTCATAGGCCTAATCAAAGATCTCTCCTATCAGTACAATCTATCCCCTTTAGCGACCTGAAAATTGTAATCATATCACCCCTTTCTCTTCGATCTTTCAAAGTTGGCAGACCCAGTACTTTTAGTCTTTCCTCATACGGTTTATATGCCAGGCTGGGGACCAGTTTGGTTGCTGCTGTTTGTATTCTCTCGTCTTGCTTATATCCTTCACTATGTGTGGGGACCATGCCATTGACAAAAATATATGCGCACGCGCGTGTGTGTATTTAACTAATTGCATTTATCTAATTATAGTGTACAGGGAAAGAACAACGCTCGTTGGGTTCCATCTCCTAATCTCCTAGCCTCAAATTTATGTGTGCGTACGTGTGTGTGTGTGTGTGTGTGTGTGTGTGTGTGTGTGTGTGTGTGTGTGTGTGTGTGTGTGCGTGTGTGTTGTCTAAATGAGACACCAGAGGATCCTGACGTGTTCCGAACATACTGCACTTTGAGTTTGTGCATGAAGCCTTACTACTACCAACACCCATTTCCGTGTCTGCCATGGAAATCTGAACTTGGGTCACTCATGCGTAAAACGAAAACGCTACCACTGAACTACCCGGGTCTCTTGGCTTTGACGTAAACTGAAGGGACCATATGAATATTTCTTATTTCTTCTAAGCCAAACCTGAAAAGACACCTAATATAAGAATCTTAAGATTTTTTTAATCCGATATTGTAGAGTTATCAAAGGACAGCTGTCAGTCAGTCAGTCAGTCAGTCAGTGTCACGCTGCTGCGCCATAATTTTCTTTCAGATCTAACGGAACGTTACCGTGGGCAGATACAGAAAAAAAAAAAGAAAAAAAAATGGAAAGCGGCACAAATGACCACGAAGGATTTGTGAACCATTATTCAAGATTCCAGATTTTTTTTCACGGAAATTGTTTTGCCATTATTTCTTCCAAATACTGGACGCGGAATGTTGACTGAGCTTCATAAGGAGAGTCAACAGCAGTAGAAGTGAATAATCACTGTAAATAGAGTCTTATTCTTAGACCCATTTTCAGAAGCCGCTGTACAGATGAACAGCCTTATACTCACAGGAAACAAAAACCATAGTTGCCTGTGACGATGTTATGGTCTCAGTGCCCGGAATTTCGTTTAAGAATTCGACTCATTAAGGGATGACTTCAGGGTTTGTAACGTCATGGATAATGGGGTTACACTTGACCCATAAATCATCCACCTCTGCCTAATGCCAGACGAATCAGGAGAGACCCTAGGGTTGAGTAGGAAAAGTAATCGTTACATTACCACAAATATTTTAAGAAGGAAATAGGTAAAAACTGGTTTACTAGTAGAGTGGTTATTGTAGAGTGAGATTGACTTAGTAACCATGTACTAAGTATTTCAGCGGCTTTGACCCATCGTTTTTCGCTCATATTTCCGAAATAATCATTCACATCAGCATGGTATATTAGCACAGCCTAATTCACACCCGGCCATAATTTTTTACGTTATAGTGTATTCACAAGTGTATTTAATTACGGTGTTTACTCTTGATATTGTGTGTGTCGTAGCCGACACCCGTGAAGTAAATCGAACAAGTGAAATTGGGATACACGAGGTAGTTTGTGATGACGTCACGACTTCACCTGTTCGATTTACTTCACGGGTGTCGGCTACGACACACTTAATATCAAGAGTAAACGCCGTAATTAAATACACTTGTAAATGCACTCTAACGTCAAAAATTATGACCGGGTGTGAATTAGGCTGTGCTAATATATCATACTGATGTGAATGGTTATTTCGGAAATATGAGCGAAAAACGATGGGTCAAAGCCGCTGAAATACTTAGTAGTTAGCGTTAAAACTATTGATTGTTTTATGAATGGGGATGACAAGGGATAATGGATATGGAACTGCCTAGTGTAGGCTTTATGATTTCTTGCAGTCTCCTTCATTCTTATGTTCTTATATTTTTATTAGCACGTCTATCTCTGGCCCTTTGAACTAATAAAACAGCCTTGCATTAGCCAGAATGTAACTTGCAATGAACGTCACCTTCATGGTTTGTTTACACATCAAAGGTCTTTTCTCCACTCGTAACGGGGATGGCCGAGTGAAAATGTGTCTTGATTCTTTGCGGGTGGAAAAAACAGAGAGGTCCCCAGTCCTTTCAGTCTGTTATATCAAATCACCTTTTACGACACGTGGGCAACATGGTGGCGTCATTCCTTTTCCCTTTGTCACAGGAACATACAACATATGAATGAAATAGACTAAAGAGTCAACCCTATCCATAAAGTTATCTGACCCTCTCTAAAACAACCTATTGTTTCAGAGTTCACTACGTGGTTACTAAGTCTACTCCATTCGTTTACCACTTTGCTGGTAAACCAGTTCTTGCATATTTCCTTCTTAAACCTAAACTTGTCCAATTTAAATCCATTACCACGAGTCCAGCTCTACTGAAGAGGCGAAGGCCCAAGAAGGGTAAAGGATAGATAGAAACAACGGTATAGTGTCTTAAGTCGAAATACTGTTCCTGTTGCGGGCGGTAATGTACAGTACACAGAATTATAGAATATGTGACATAGAGTACAATGACAAGTACTCTAGAGTGTGTTCGTTAACACTGATGAAGTGGACTTGAGTGCAGGCGGGGAGTGGAGAGAGGGGGCCGCGCGACGATTTATACCACATACTGTTGTGTGGAGGTGGAGTCAGTATGGAGTGATATGTGGAGTCTGTTAGGCTCGTTCAACACGTATCAACTTTTCGCCGTGCGCCGTACACGACACGACGTTGTGTCCTCAAATAACTATTGGTGTCTATGGACGCTTTCGTGTGTCACAATTACGACCACGTGTGAAACCATCCCTAGACGCCCATGGTTAACTGAGAGCACGGCGTCGTGTCGTGGACGGCGCACGGCGAAAAGTCATACGTGGGAAACGAGCCATGTTCTGTGGTTTACCGGAGCTTCTATTCTTGTGGATAATGTGGAGCGGTTTGGTGTGTGGATTGAGTGTGGATGGATGATGTGGCAATGTAGGTTGACAGAATCGATGAAAGTTGATTGGCAACGTCTGTTCTATGGTCGCTTTACATGTTTTGTTTGATGTCTGGTAATTTTTTTTTTTACATTGAGCAGGAATAGGGCAGTTTGGTTGAAGATAATTCTCTTTCTGGTTAGAATATAATATACGGAAAGCTCTAACATTCAGAACAAAAAATACATTTCGGAAATACAGTAATCCTTCTCATAACCGAACTGCCATTCAATGAACTTCGCCATTATCCGAACATGATTTGTGTGTGTATATATATTGTATCATGAAATAATAGGACGATACCAAAATTCTTAACGATTCCGATACGAGGCCCGATACCGCTCTAAACATTCGATTCCGATACGATTCCGATTCCGATACGTGTCCGATTCCGATACCTGCAATGAATTATAATTCATGATTGTTTCCAATCCCTACGGTTGGTTTGAGGAACAAAGTACATTTATCGGAATCGGAAGTTTACAGCCGTATCGGGACTCGTATCGGAATTGTGAAAAGACTTTTGTGTCATCGCATCACTAATCCTATGTATACCACTTCTATTCTTCCAGAATTGAAAATTCAGCCCTGGAGTGGAGAGTGACGGGGAAGGGGGGTAATTTCACCTCGAATATCCGAACACTCTTCAAATCAGTGCAGATATGGGAGGGGTTAGTGTATATTCGCAAATTTACAAAAAAAAAAAAAAAAAAACTCCAGGAGTCTTGTTTGATTAGAGAGAGCAGAAAATTACGACCTTATGGTCTATGGGAATAAGACCGATAATGAATAAAACCTTTCACCACTAATAGCGACATACAATTGTTTGGCTGCCGCCAGGTGATTTCATTCAGCTGAGGAAAACCTCCCACTCCTAACCTTGAGGTTACAGAGCAGTAACCCATCAACATCATGGGGTGTTCCTTCATCTGAATAAAATCGCTTCACGGCAACCAGAGAAAATGTACAAGAATGACCCCAATCGTCTCTAGGTTACTCAAAATGGGCGGGAGTTTGTTGCCTAACAGCAAACGAAAAGGCAGTGAGGAACCTACGCCAGGAGGCGCTGAGTAGTTGCGGTAGAAGCCGTAACCTTTGCCCTGTTACGCGGTATATGGACTGTTGGGGCAGGAAACAGTCACTGCTGAGAACTGGAGAGTAGTGCGGGATTCGAACCCATAACTAAGCGAATGCGAGACCAGCATGCTTCCGATTACACCACCAGTACAATTCCCAATAGTCTGATCAAATTCCCTGATAACAATGAATATGTACATGTATATGTATATGTATATGTATATGTATATGTATATGTATATGTATATATATATATATATATGTATATATATATATATACTGTATATATATACATATATATATGTATATATATATATATATACATATATATATATACATATACATATGCATATACATATACATATACATATACATATACATATACATATACATATACATATACATATACATATACATATATATATATATATATATATATATATATATACACATATACATATACATATACATATATACGGTGGGCTGAGAGGCAGAGAGGAGGTGGGATAGGTGGAGAGACGGGGACGAGATTGGAGGGAGATGGGGGGTGGAGGGGCAAGGGGATGCCGAGCATCCAGGAGATGCGCTTGGCTGACCAATGCCGCGATGATGATGACGAGACGGGAGGCGCAAGGGGGGGGGGGAGGTGAATGAATCGGCGGAAGTGTACGGCATGAGGCTATTCAGCGTTAGATTAATGGAGAGAAAGTTTACCTGAGTTTTCTTCTTCTTCTTCTTCTTCTTCTTCTTAAAGTTAGGTTCTGCGTGTGCTGCTAAATGATGAGTTTGGTTTGGGCGCTGTGGATGTAATGGAATGGAAGTAGTCTGGGTATTTGGCTAGTGTTCACATCTCTATCGCTTTTTCTCTCTTTTTTTCTCTCTCTCCCTCTATCTTTCTTCCTGTCAGCGCTTTCCTCCATCCGTCCCTCCCTCCTTCCCCTTCTCTTTTTCTCTCTCTCTTTCGCTCTCTATCTTTCTCTATCTGTTTGCCTGTTTATTTTGTGTGTCTGCCTGTCTTTCTGTCTGTATATCTGTCTGTCTGGCTGCCTTTCTGTCTGCTTTTCTGCCTGCCTGTCTGTCCGTCTGTCTGTCTTTTCGCTTGTCTACCTACCTCTGTGCATTATCTGTTTGTCTCTTATTTCTTATTTGTGTATGTATATGTGTATGTTTGTATGTACGTGTGTGTATTTGTGCTGGTGGATTTGTGTTCATCTTGTATTAATCATGCTAATTTTTCTGCTCATATTTCCTTCGTTCAGCTAAAATTGTAAATTGCAGATAACTCTACAGGCTTTCAGGATAATGATGTTTTAGAAAATAACAATAGCAGTAGTAGCAGTATAAATTAATAGATTAATATACTAGCAAAGAAATTAATAAACAAATATAAACATAGACGAACGAATAAACACAAATAAAAGTAAAATAGATAAAATAATAGATAATATGAGGAAAAGAATACATAAGCAAACAAGCAGATTGACTAAATGAAAGCTATTAGGCTCGTTTCATACATATCGACTTTTCGCCGTGTCGTCCACGACACGACGTCGTGTCCTCAAATGACCATATGTCCATGGACGCCTTCACACTTCACGACCACATGTGAAAGCGTCTCTAGACATCTATGGTGTTTTGAGAGGACGACGTCGTGTTGTGGACGGTGCACGGCGAAAAGTCGATGCGTGCGAAATGAGCCTTAGAATATATTGCTTATATGGTTAGTCAACTGATTCGTGACATTGTAGACGAAAGGCAACACGCCATCACTTTTGCAGAAACTTTATTTCATTTATTGAATACGTGACACGCGATATCATTTCTACCTTCTATATGTATGTGTAAAATATATGTATATGCATATGTATATGTATATATGTACAGTATATGTATATGTATATGTATATGTATATATATATGTTTATGTATATGTATATGTATATGCATGTATATATATGTATAAATATATAGATGTATATATGTATATGTATATGTATATGTATATGTATATATATATGTATATGTATATGTATATGTATATGTATATGTATATGAATATGTATAAATATATATATATATATATATATATATATATATACGAGTATATAGTACTGTATATGTATATGCACATGTGCATGTACCTACATGTCGCCTTCACCTACGTATTCCCACTGCTGCCCTTTGCCCTTTGAGGTCGCTTGTTACTAGGGACTGCTCAAAGTTCGCCAAGCCCCTGCGAAGCCGTACTTCTCCCCGCCGAAGGAAGCCCCAAAGTGGCCCCGTGACGTGTGGTGGTCTCGTATGTACCCTCCCTTTGTTGCCTCGCCTACTCTTTCTCAAATCTCTTTAAAAGTCTGAGCTCGCCTTAGTCTGTGCGAGGCGTAGACTTGGATGGTCTTCTCCAAGTGGGTAGACCTTCATCAGCTCGAAGATTTGTAAGTAGTTGAAGGGGTTTGTAGTGCAGCTGCAGGGTCGTGCATTCACGAAAGACTAGTGCTAATCCTGTTACCATCAAAAGCCTCTGGACTGTTCGGAGATGCCACCTTGTAGAGCTCATGTAAAATATTCTCCTGGTATAGGCGCAATGGTGTAAAAAGAAAAATGAGAGTGTCGAAAAGCTGGAAATCCATGGACTCTCAACACTGGAAGAAAGATGGACGAGGGTGGGTGATATTATTGCAATGTGAACATAAGAACTTATTAACTGAGGAGACTGCAAGAGACCATAAGGTCTACACTAGGCACATGTCATCCCCATCCATAAAGTTATCTAACTTTTTAAAACAACCAATAGTTTCAACGCTCACTACATAATTGCTATGACAAATCAGGGGAATTTTCACCCAAATTTCTTCAGAGGGAATTTCTTATCCTTTGGGTCTGGCCTCATGCACCTCACAGTGGACTGAAACCTCAGGATTGGTCAGGCTTTCCACATCAAGTGCAACGTCAGAAGCAGACAAAAGTGACCAAGCTAAAAAAAAAAAAAAAAAAGTAACGAGTGATGGTAAACATACAGCTACTGGTTAAGTTTTTATAGCAGCGGCTAGAAAATGATTATTATTTACAAAATTTCATCTCGTAACTGAACCTACCACTTATTTAAGAAGGAAATAGGCAACAAATGGTTTACTAACAGAGTGGTAAACGAATGGAATGGACTTAAAAACAATGTAGTAAGCGCTGAAATTATTGATTGTTTTAAGAGAATATTAGATAGATTTATGAATAAGGATGACACGAGGTAAGGAACATGAAACTGTCTAGTGTAGACTTTATGGTCTCTTGCAGCCTCCTCCATTCTTTTGTTAATTAGGACAATTTTTATCCTTTCCACCCATGAGAGGGCTTTCTCAAACACTACATTCTTCAATTTTCCAAAGGAAAACAACTAAAACAAGAGAACTGGAGTGAGGCATTCCTTAGTACCGTCAAGAATCTCATCAAAGTCAGACACGAGTAGGTCTTGGTGTCTGCAGGAAGCCATAGGCGTGTCTCGTCTCGTGGTGGTCCTTTTCCTCCTCTTCCTTCTCCTTTTTCACCTCCTCCTCCTGCCCTCTCCCCCCACCACCACCGCCGTCTTACTTCTGGGCAACTGCCCTTTGCTGGATGCACGACACCCACGTCAAGCAAAAGCGAAGGAACCTTGACTCTTTGAAGGGATGGAAATCCTACTTTTCAAAACTGCAGAATTAGGAACTGGATGTTACTATTGTCAATGTCAGAGTAGGAAATGTTAATGCGAATATCCAAAGTGGGAACTGAATTTAGATGTGGAAAGAGAATAAATTTGATAATGCGATCTCTCTGTATATGTACATGTATATATATGTATATGTATATATGTTTATGTACATACATATATATATATATATGTATATATATATAATATATATATATATATATATATGTATATATATATAATATATATATATATATATGTATATATATATGTATGGGTATATGTGCATGTATATGCATGTATATTTGTATGTGTATATGTATATGTAATGTCTCTGCCAAAAAAAAAGGTACTAGTATCCTCTGCTCACCTTGGAAGTTCAGGCACAGAGGGCTTAAATGACGCCCTTAGTCGGAGCTAAGAACCTCCTGGGATGCGATCCTCACCTCATAATCAAATAGGATGGCGGGTTCTTGTGTTACTTAAACTGGTGTGATTTAGAAAACAAGTTTACGACCTCTCGTTATTACGCTCTAGCAAGGAAGACAAGGGACACACTAGTGGCACAAGGTCTAGTGTATTGTTTCCCGGCACGCGAAATCTAGAGCTCAGCTCACCTTAAGACATAACAAGTAAATCTCAACTTATTTTGTGTGACCATTAGTAGCAGCATGTCCCACTGGGCGGCGGATTGGGTCCTCAGAATGTGAAGGGAGGGGGGCCTTACTCCTATGTAGGCTTGTCATTTTACTCTGTTGGCACGCGAGAAATTTGTATCAATTATTTGTCTGATTTTGAAACCCACTCCTGCTGGTCCAGTGAAACGGCGATGCGGATTGGCTCTTCACAATATAAATTGTGCGAATAATATCCACTGATCTAAAAATAACTGGATCACGGATCGGTGTCCTGATTATGAGGTCGGCGGCAGTCATGTTGGTAGTACCAAAACAAACCCACGCCACGCGATTGACTGATAGCATTGATAACGTCCCTTACAGTTCTCGGCAGCTTTCGCTCCTATATACTGGTGTGTTTTACATATTTAACGGTCATTTTACAATGCCAACTTGTGCTGCATTCAACTGCACCAACCGGAGAAAAGGTGGATGTGAGCAGTCCTTCCATCCCGATACCCATCAACAAATGATGCGGCCATCAGGAGCCATAAAATGTTGCCCACCAACTGTTTTGTTAGGTGTTGTCATGTTAATGCTATGTATTTATTATCTGTAAGAAATAGATCTAGCAGCAACCCATTTGTCACGAATGTAATCGTGGCAATAGCAGGATAAATATTTATCATTTAAAATATCTTATAAGGCTCAAACGCTGTCCAGAGCTGTGTAGCTGTATAGAACCAGTTGTTCTTCCTGATTGCATGTGTAGGCTTTTTCTATATTGTGAAGTGTGAGGAATTCATATTAGATGGGCTGAATTACTATTCGGGGCCCGTTCAAAAATTATGTAACGTTTTTTCTGGTGAAATTCAACACCCCCCACCCCATGTACTATTATGTTTCAACTCATAAGAATTTATCCATCTACCGGTCTCAACTACTGTTACGGAAGAGTATGATTTTTCAGGACCAAACATAGCGGGTATGTGTCTTCGTTTCTATTTAATGAATATGAACCACTAGTACTATTGTAACTGATGTATGTACATTCTTTTTACTGGACGATTTCCGTGTCAAAGTTTCTGTTTCAGGATCGATGTGAAATATATTGTTTCAAAAGCACCGATGCATATCCATGTATATCACTATCGTCCAATATTTAAGGCACCTGCAATGTGCTGTACACGATACAATAGCAATATTCACAATAAATACTAATGTAGGTTTTGTTCTGTAAAGATTCACTGGAGGTTTCTTGGAATATTGTGGATACGTGTATGTTTAGTGACAGGTGAAATTTGTTTGTTGAAATACATGTGTAGTTAGTTGTGCAAATAAAGTAATTGTAATCCAGTAATTAACTGTGTACATTTCAATGACCAGATGACTAGATTTCGAAAAACGCCGAAGATGACTGCTTGTCAAGATTCGAGAGATTGAGATTATAACATGTGGTCACACTCACACACACATATGTGAAGGCCTAATTTATGCTTCGCACAAAATAATGTACATAGGATACATAGGATACAACCACTGATCTATATTGTTATGCAGATCAGTGGATACAAGTTAAAACCTCTACATGTTTTCTTGTTTATGTCAGTTTTAGCGTACTTGTTTGATTACTTTTATGGTCAAATACCGGTACATGAAGACATGTACTGTTTCATAAACCACACAGGAAAACTTATTTTCAGATCGCATCACTATCACGCAGCCCATACCAGCCACATAGGCCACGAGAGTAACACGACAGCTCCCATGACCGGCGGAGCGGTTCACACGTGCTAATGTTTTGGTACTACCAATATGGCGGCCATGTCGCCTGCCCGCCTCACTCCTGGGGCAGCCCACGGCCCGTATACGCTATCCAGGTGTTATACAGATCAGTGATAATATCATAGGATTAGGACTGAAGTACGTTATTGGAAAACACTAATGACATGACTACTGAAAGCACGTATAAACACATACATACATAAGCATGTGCATGTATTATTCCTGGCCAAAATTCTTTTTGAATGAGGTTATATCGACGACTATCCGGGTCGTCTTTAGTCTGTAGCAGACGACACTGCCGAGCAGAACTGAGAAAAATGATCGAGTCGTTAGATATTAGTAAAAACATTCATTATTACTAATTATATAAAACAAGATAAAAATATGTTATTTTCTTTTTATTGTGA
>NC_134782.1:73562510-73577510 GCF_046742065.1 Oratosquilla oratoria | reverse complement strand
TCTTGAAGACCGTCAGAACACGATTCTCTTGTTGCTGCGTTCATGCAAAAGAACCATAGCAACTGACTCTCTTTAGCTTTTTCAGCCAGATGACGTACTTTACAAATATTGTTTTAACCAAATTCCAGGAGTGGGCAACCCTCGGCACGCGTGCAAAACTTTGTTGCATACTATAGTCAGCGCAAGGAGAAATGACCGATAAGGCGGGGCTAGGAGATTTCCCGGTGTTGCCACACATGGGCATCCATGGCGAGAACGTGCGTGTGGATGCAATGTTTTCTGAATGCAGTGTGAGGGGGGCGGGGCCAGAGATTAGATGTAGCGGCAACGTCGCTCTCTCTTTTCCATATGCCATGTCTACACTCGAAGAAACGAAACCTTTGTATAGAAAACATTGCTTTGATTTTTACCTCAGTGGTGGTGTGTGACAAAAATTATAATATAATCATATGTGGCAACATTATAAAATCATAAAATAGAATTATAAAATAAAATAAAATTATGAAATAATTAGATGTGGCACCACAGGGGAACTCCCAGTGCTCCGCCCTAACGGCCAGTTCTCAGTGCAACGGGTATAACGACATTTTTCCGGCACGCGAAACCCAGAGGTCTCCTAGAAATAACTGATAAATCCCCAACTTCTTTTATATGAACATTGGTGCCGCATGCTGCGCTAGGTAGCGGACAGGGGCCCTAGGTGGTGAAAGGAAGGGACTCAAACAAGTAGGCATATCATTTTACTCCTTTGCCACGCGAGAAAAATGTGTATCCAAGATTTAGATGATTTGGCATCTACACTTGAAAAGTTTGCTCACCCGTGCCCTATACGGTTTTAATCAGCTAAAGACAGGTGTTGATCGGGTTCTTTGCTGAATTGAATCATCTAGCGGCGATGAGGATGTTCGGGATGATGTGACGTAATGGAAAACGATACACTCACCTCAGCAAAGTTAAATCGTAGTCGAAGGTTGAAACAAGGCAGGGATTGAACGAAGACGTGGAGGCCATGGACGGTTACAGACAGACAGGTAGCCAGACAAGCGGAAAGGCAGGTAGATACAAGTAGGTAAATAGGTAGGCAGGTAGATAGACAAGAAGATGAATAGGCTGACAAGCAGACAGGCAGGAAGGCAGGCAAACAGGTTGACAGAACAACAGACTGTCAGACATACGAAGAAGTAGGCAAATAGGCTGACAAGCAGACAGGCAGCAAGGCAGGCAAACAAGCAAACAAACAGGCAGGCAAACAGGCTATTGGCGACTTATCGCTTTCCATCCGGGGCTGCTTGATTACCGTGTTTGTTCGAGTTAGTTTGAACTCTGCAATATGTGGTCTTCTTTTTACTGAATAAAATCATATGCCGCCAAATAGAAAAAATATATGAAGTGCGTCACTGGATGTTCATTCTATTACCATGCGGACCTCTTCAAATCTTTGGTTCTGATGAATTCAGGACGGTTTTATTCAGTTTAGGAGTGGACTTCATGCTTCTGGGGTGACAATATTTTCAGCCAACCCGTGACGACGCCTTTACTGAATTTAAGTCTGACTAACTGATGCCAAACGACTTTATTATTCACTACCTGGACTTCATACTGTAAGGGTGAAGCCCACTGGTTCCCAAACCACAGTCCATGGAGGCTGGCTCTTTGGGAGCCAGAGCAGCTTCAAAGATGGGGCCACGTGGATACCTAACGGTGTCAGAATTGAGAGCATCTCCCAGGAAATTGAGAAGGAGCATTATCTGCGTGCGTGACCTTTGAGCAAAGATAATGGTTGACCAGCAGCGAAAGGGGGTTCGAAGTCCACGTCAAATGAAGCGTAAAGCTTGGTAATAGCCTGAAATATCCGTTATGTTGGAGACGGATGAAAAGACAAAAGGAGTTATCACACTGGGCTATGTTTCCCCCAACCTCCGATTAATCGGCAGTACCGCCAACCTCCAGATTTTTTTCCCGTCGTAATGTCACTATGACAGACGATTTTTTTCTCAACAAAAATATATAGAATGTTATTTGATATGCTGGAGGAAAATTGTTTTCCTCCAGCATACCAGATTCCCTCCCGAAAGCTGCGGGCTGCAAATCTGCCGTGAGTGAAAATATTGTAAAACAAGATGTCAGTCTTAAGGAGGAAATGTTAGAGAAGAGGTTGCATGACTGTGATGTAGGTTTCTACTTATACATAAAATAATATTTGTTCCATGAGCTAACTTGAAATATCAAATTACTTCCGGGAATGACATATTGTGTTGAGAAAATTGGTAATATAAATACGAGTATTAAAAGGGATAGATAGAAGCTGTGCTATTGCTTTGGGAAAGAACGACTGGAAAGGAGTATGTAGAATACGGAGGCATCGAGTTAGACAACAGTAGGGAGACGAAGTACGCTATTTCGGAAAAAAAAAGTGCAAAAACTTCGCAAATAATAATGATAATGGTATTAGTACTCCATATTGTCAGGCTGATGTATCCCACGAGTCCAGATCGTTCCAGCATGGTACAGCGGTAACGTCATTGCCTTGTGTTAAGCCAATGGCTCGAGTTCCAGAGGCAGAGCTTGATCCCAGAGTCTGCACTGCATAGCGGCTTGGCCTCACTGCACCACGTGCACACCCCACAACGCACCGTGGTCCGCAGGTCCGCAGGTCCGCGTTGACTTATCAGATGGCGAACTATGCTATCGGCCCTTGCATCAATGGCGAGGCGGCAGCAGACGCAGGAACATCAATAATATGCTGCATAGCCAAGGGAGGGGACACCACCGACCCAGCTACAGTAAGTCAAAGGATCTAACGTCTCCAGATTTGTAATAGTGGATGGTTCTCGCTTCTTTTTCTTCTTCTTCTTTTTTCTTTCTTCTTCTTCTTCTCAGAAAGGGATTTCTGAACGCGAGGGGGCATAAGGTGGAGCTCGTCTATGTTGTCCACATGAGAGAAAATCGATGGCTGTTCATTTCTTTGCCGGAGAAGATAGATTTCCAGATTGTCATTGCGGCGGAGATTTGCTTCTTTATACGAATCAGACGAGAAATAACAGTCTCAAACTATCAGAACGTAGATTTAAATACGAAGTATGTTGAAGCAACTTTGCCAGCCGTGCAGTCAATGAATGGAATAAACTTACTTTAGGGAAAGTGCAATGTAATACGGTTCGAAGATTTAAGATTCATTTTGATAAACACCTAAGCAATATGCTCTAATTCCTGCCAATCGTTTGACTCGCTTGTTTATTCATTTCTTCGTTTAAGTGTCTACTTCTGACCTAGTTACTGCAGGATTGGCCTCTCCCCTGAGGGACGATACAGCCTCTATACCTCAACGTGGTGGCTTAATTCTGCTTGGTAAGCTTATAAGTGTGTATGGTGAGATGTACATGTGATATTTTTTTGTATATTTGAATGATTCGTGTAATATATTCCAGTACACTGCTGGAACTTGTCGACAAAACCTGGTCACCGATCTAATGGGGTAGTGATAGAGTTTTGTGGGTACAGCAAATCTTCAGGATTTAAATCTTCAATATCTAGGTCCATTTGTATTTTTTATCTGTCCCTAGGCGATTTTATTCAGCTGAGGAGAAACCCCAAGAAGCCTGAGGGTTAAACGAGTTATATGACATTATGAAGGGAAAATTGTTATGTAGGTATCAGAAACAAATACTGACGCAATATTTTGAAATTTTCGAAAAGACGCTCGCTTGCATGTATTTCTAAAAAAAAAAGACAAATATTATTTTTATTTTATTTGATTTTTTTCATTATTTTTATTATTATTTTTTTATATGTCTAAATTCGACAGGGGAAGGGAATTTTTTTCCTACGAGCGTTTCAGCTCATCACCTCCCTTTTTTTTATTTACTTATTGATTTATTCATTTTTTTTAGGATGAGTTTAGTGTGAGACGTTCAATGTTAGATGGCATTTATTCTAGCTCCGTGTTCTGCTACAATCTTGCTTCAAGTCAGAATCGTCCTACTAAAAAAAAATTGTCTTTCAAGTCGTCAAATATATGAAACTACTTTTTTGGTACACAGTTTGAAACAGTAATTGATCAATTTAAACTTGATGAAACGTGTGGAACAGACTGGTAAGTCTCGTTCCACACGTATCGACTTTTCGCCGTCCAAGACACGACGTCGTGCTCTCAAATAACCATGGGATTGTCTATGGACGCTTTCACACATCACGACCACGTGTGAAAGCGTTCATAGACACCCATGGTTATTTGAGAGCACGACGTCGTGTCGTGGACGGCGAAAAGTCGATACGTGTGAAACGAACCTTAGATGTTTCAAGTCTGGAATAAAGCTGAAGTAACAACAGGTCAGTTTCGTTTGGGAAGAACTTGCCTAAGAGTTGTTTATCTTTAAAAGCTAATATTTGAAGTAGCAGATTTTAACAAGCTTAAACTAATTTAACCTAAATTAAATGATAGTCACTGTTGGGGAGATTTATATTTACAAGCCCATTTCTGGGGTTGCTACTATAAGGCCGATATGTGGGGTAGCTCCTCTTAACATGATACTCTTGGGTTTTTGATCTTTACAATGTCTCATATAACTTCTTTTTTATTTCTTTTTATGTTCTCACAGCGTGAGAGGCCAGTTCGTAGTCAATTACCAATTACACAATTGTACACTGTGATACCTATATACCTTCCCACATTGGAGGACGAGAGTAAGAGAGAGAGGGAGGGAGGGAGGGAGAGAGAGAGTATCAAATGTCCCTGGTAGTTTACACGGGCAGACGTGTAGTTTGGTGCAGAACAAAAAGCGGAATTGATAGTATCAGCGATGACGTCATCACCAGTCGTGACGTCATGCTCTGCGGCAGGCAGGCACCCACGTCTCGCCCTTCTCCTTCCTTGCGTACCGGGTGACACTCCCTTGTCTTGTTGTCGCCAGGCGATTTCATTCATCTCCCTGGCATTCACTCGGAGGCGAGGGAATTGTAGCTTGTCTTAGGCCGGTGTCACATTATGCGGCGGCGCCGGGTGCGGCTAGATTATGGGCCAATTCAATTAGCTTAATGAAATCCCTTGGCGATAACTAGGACTTCGTATAATGAGCATCATCTCTCCCTGGTCGAAATACTCTCAGAACCTTTCAAGTCTAATGACTCGTAAGGGAGATTGCCATAGCTAACAACAAGCCACAACGGCGGCGCCGGACAGTGTGACACCAACCTTAATCGACCCCTTCTGTATTGAATGCCACAATATGGTAACTACTGCCGCCAGGCGATTTTATTCATCGGTGGGGGAGGGGTTAGATTAGGGCAAAAGTGAGTCTCGATTTGTCGAGATCCCATTTTATTTTTCGAATCCTTTCTTCAGTTAAACAAAATCGTCTGTTGTCAACCATGAAGGTAAATAGAAGTATAACTTAGCTTCTCTGATAATCTCCAAACAACGTAGCCAGGATTCGTACTTTTTCAGATTTGATTGGTTGTCAAGTTCTTCGATGAATGAATAGAAAAGATTGACTTCTTGAAGACTCGGAAATAAGGTCTAACAATGTACCCACAAATTTGTACTTTTTCAGATTTAATTTGTTGTCAAGTTCTTTGGCGAATGAATAGAAAAGATTGACTTCTTGAGGACTCGGAAGTAGAATTTACTGTAATCGAGGTGTATGGTTAAACGAATGCAGCAAAAGATCATCTTGTGTGATGTCATCGTCAGGGATATCTTAGGGGAGTGGGAGGTGGGAGAGGGTGGTCTCCCCCGGTAGGACAACGAGATGCCCAAGGACAGAAAAGGAAAGAATAAAGAAGAGAAATAGGGAGTTTTTCAAAACCGACCTTAGAGTTGCGTGTATGCATAATAACGCCCTAAAACACGATGTCTGGGCTATATTAATAAAAGATGAAAAAAGCAGGACATGATCATGCCATTCGACTTTGTCTACGAGGCAGCTAACGATTGATGAGTTTGTTATTTATGCAAAATGTGTTCCTTGTTTCATCTACCACATATGTAGGCAAAGAGTAAAGTAACAAAAATCGTAGAAAAAAAAATAATATATATATATATATATTTATATATAGTAATAATAAAAATTAAAAATAAGCCAATTATGCAAAATATATCTTTAGTTGCTGACCATGTGATATATATGTTTGCATGTCTGCTATCTTCTAACATTTTGTTTTATTGTAAATGAAATTGCATCAGATGGATGGAAAAATATGTCTAGATGTATTTTTATCGTTCAAGATAGAAACTATGACATAACTTTCGTCTTTCTTTGTACAAGACGTTCAAGTATGTAGACCTATGGATTAGGGTGGGGATCTTACGCCAGAAGGCGCTTAGCTGCAGCCGAAATAGTCACCTTTGCCCTGTGTACTTGGACTGTCGATGCAGGTAACAATTACTGCTGGGGATCTGAGAGAAGTTTGGGACTCGAACCCACAACTAAGTGAATGCGAGACCAGCACGCTTTGGGTTACGACTAGACCTTTGCTGACTATCCGTAGAAAGTCTTGGCTCTAATGTTTGTGACCTTAAGCCGAATAGAATCGCCTGGAGGCAGCCAGAATAAACGTATAAGTATTCTAATATAGACGCCAAAGAGTCAAATATGATTTGCATGGTGGATGTGATGCCCTTAATAGTTGAAGGAGTCGATGATTTCTTGAGGCCAGATAACTTTTCACCTGTCCTTATTCCCTCATCCTTCTTCCTCTCCTCTTCTCTCTTTCACTTCTTCCTCTCTTTCTTTACCTCCTTCCTTTTCCTCAGTACTCAGCAATCGTTCCCTTCACTCCTCTTTAGTAATAACTCTCACTCTCTCCTTTTTCTTTCGCTTCTGTGTTTCTTTTTGCTGTGACAACGTCCTCTCTGTTTCTTCTTCTGTGATCTCTCTACTCACAGCATTTCACTTTTGCTTAGGATGTCTCCACAAGAGAGAGAGAGACAGGAAACCCTCAATGGAGAAGACGAAGGGGATAGCCCACAGAATTCATGGCTGCTGGGGCAAATTGATCGAGTCTGTCAAGAGCTGTTTGGAATGGGAAGGGTGACTGCATGGGAGCTTGCCCGGAGAGACCATGAGGGCTGAGGCCGACACGTGAGTATCGCAATGCGTTCCCTGGCGTATTATGCCCCAAATTGATGATGTAGAACATGTTGACAGGAGACCGCTTGCTCCATAAGAAGGCTGGAGGCAACAGAGTAAACTAATGAATAGTTGATTATTTGCACCAAAAGTTTAGATCCCCTAAAAGAGGGATGGCCGAGTCAAAGCCAATACCAAAGATAGACAGATAAATAAACAAATAAATAGAAAAAAATAACAATAATAAAAAATATATAAGAGAAGGAAAAAAATCCCCCTTCCCACCTCAGCACCTCGGAGATGAAATAAGTGCATACACAGATGAATAAACTCATGAATAAATCAATGGATGAACGAATGAACGAAATATTGATTATATGTTTATCTGTCTGCATCTATTTTGAACTCTGATCTTTGCATGAAATCGAATCTATCCAGTCACTACGCGGTAAGCAAGGTAGTCTCTTTTAGATGGTATCTTCATCATGGTAGCTTAAACCCAGTTTTATTTACGACAGTATCTTTATATCCTAAGATAACTTCTATGTGAAAAATCTTATACAACGAAGGTTATATACACGCTTTTTCTTCTTCTTCCTCCCTTCATAATTTATCCCTGATTGGCTGGCCGGAGTATGTTCGAACAGTATCATGATATTGGAGTTGTAAACATATTTCTTTGCAGCGCAGTGATGATGTACGAATAATTTTTGTTCAGGTAGTCATCAGTAAAGGATATTTTGCAGGTAACTGCATTTTTGCCACGTATGCATATATATATTATATATATATATATATATATATATATATATATATATATATATATATATATATATATATATATCATAATTGTTACAGTTAATAGGAATTGAGAAGGATTCTGTTTGTATGTTATTGTATATAACAGCGGATAAGTGCAGGTAAACATAATTATGTCAATAGGATGTATTTATGTAACGGTGACAGACAGAAGTTTGGCTCTCAAACGTGGCACTCAAACGGAATGTGTGACAGGTAAAGTGCGTGTCCTGAATTAGGGCGATTGGTCATTTTTATTGAGGGCCAAGGACCTCTAAGGGTCGTTTCACATGTATTGATTTTTTGCCGTGCGCCGTCCACGACGCGACGTCGTGCTCTCAAATAACCTTGGGTGTCTATAGGCGCTCTTACTTGTCACAACCACGTGTGAAAGCGTCCATAGACACCCATGATTATTTGAGAGAACGACGTCGTGCCGTGGATGACGCACGACGAAAAGTCGGCACGTGTTAAACGAGCCTAAACCTTTTTTTCGTAGTGTTGGTATGTATGCGGGCAGTGTCTGAGACGGTCCTCATTCTGGTATTTCCGTGTATCCACGGCTCCTTGTCCCATTCGAGACACTGACACTCCTAAAGCCCCAGTCACGCTCTCACGATTGCAGTCAAATGTTGTGAATCTGCGGGAAGTATTCTAGACTTAACTAAGGACAATTCAGCAATCTGTCTAATATTCTCTTATTTCGTCATTCAGCTTCTCAACATACGACACAAAGGCGATTTGACATTTGGAGATTCGAAAAATAAAAAGATTGTAAACGAAGATATTTCTACCCAAACTCGCTCACTCGAGTTGTGTTGTGTGACAGAAGGGGCTTAACAGTGTTCGCTTCGTAAGCGCCAGACTATGAGCTAATGCCATCAGGCTCTCGTATGACCTCGTAAATGTAGTGCCCAGTTTTTATCTCTGAAATATCAGTAGACTGAGAGACTGGGCCGTCTCGTGCATGCGTGGCGTGCGTGATGGCCTGCATCTGAAATCGGAAAGTGCAGCGTCAAGATTAATTCGTAAACGGTCGTAAGCTGCCTAGGATAGGCTCGTAATTGCTAAACTCACATTCCGTCATGCACAGACGATCCCGAGTCACCCTCAGGAACAAGATTGCATTCGCGTGATTTCGACGTGCTTACGGGCACTCTCGGTTATACCTTCTTCAGACGCAGGACGTCACTTGACCTTAGGCCGGTGTCACACTGTCCGGCGCCGCCATTGTGGCTTGTTGGCTATGGCGAAATCTCCCTTAAGAGTCATTGGATTCGAAAGGTTATGATGGTGGTCGTCATATAAAGGGGAAGATGGTGGTCGTCATATAAAGGGGAAGATGGTGGTCATCATATAAAGTTCTGGCCATCGCCAGTTGATTTTATTTAGCTAAATGAAGTTGCCCATAATCTGGCCGTATCTGGCGGCGCCGCATAGTGTGACACGGGCATTATTTCTGCAGACACGCAAACCTGACTCAGGATCCATTAAAACTCAGTAAATATATTTTCGTTGTAGTCGCACTTATCAGTTTTCGTTTAGAAAAAAAATCGGTCAACTACTATACATATAAATATATTAAAGGCTCATGGGTCACGCCCGGGTGTTCTCAATTGTGTGTTGTAGGTAGGCACGCCCGCTTTCAGAAACAATAGATTGGTTTTTCTCTTTTTCGTTTATTAGTCACGAAGAATTGTTCGAAAGGCCACACCGGGACTAGGGGGAGTTCTATTTCGGAACAATAATTCCTCTTCCATCCATTGGTTGCTCGAGTTCGCCCGGTCACTTCATTCCAAGTTTGCTGATTTTTTTTTCCAACGATGTTGCTGAACGATTGTTACTTGAAGTTACTTGTTACTTGAAGTTACTTGTTACTTGAAGTGTCTATTTCAAGGGACCCGCTCTGCAGGTTGGCACTTTGGATCTTCTTGACATTTGTAGTTGTTTCTAATACTCCTTTCGTTTAGGTCGTAGCATTCAGTGAACAGACGAGTCTTCTTAAGCATCGCTTTAATGTTATCAGGCAGCTTAGTCTAGTTCATCAATCCTGTTGAATTAAAAAAGTTCCCCCAAATTTTTCCATCGTGTTAATGTATCAATTTCTTCAAGAACTGATTTAATTCGGACGACAAGGGACATTTTTGTCCTCTGATTTGACTGGGCTAAGCTGAAATCAAAACTGTAGTCGATGTGCAGTTCGTGTATTGTTGTATTCCAGCTCCTGTCTGTTGCCTAGATCCCAGAAGGAACAAATCAAGAACTTGTTTATCAGTAGAATGGTTAACGAATGAAATAAACTTAATAACAATGTAGTGAATACTGAAACTATTGGTTGTTTTAAGAGATGAAAGGTGATAAAGGACATGGAACTACCTAATGTAGACCTTATGGTCTCTTGTAGTCTCCTCTGTTCTATGTTCCCTTAGCCCGGAATGTGGTGCTTGTTCATAATTCTTTTGTTGTTGTTGCCGTCGGGCGATTTTTATTAAGCTAAGGGAACACCCACCCCCAGTCTGCAAAAAGTCTGGTGTTGAAATGGCTGAAGTCTTCACTGAGCTTCAGAGGGTCATTGGGGACAGTCTGAAAGTTTCTTGTCCAGTAGTCCCCCAGATCGGGCTCCTGGAGTCTCTTACGCTCGTTTCACAAGTAATGATTTTTCGCCGTGCGCCGTCCACGACACGTCGTGCTTTCAAATAACTATGGGCGTCACACGTCACGACTACGACCACACATGAAAGTGTCTATAGACGCATTAGGGTCCACAGCATCTTTAAAAGAGGGGTCACGAATCCAGACACAGTACAGCTGAGTGGATGAAAGACGATCTTATTCAGTATTGAAATAACTTTTGGGAGGGCAAGAAACAGCGGGACATAAGTGAAGGTTATGCTGAGTAAAATCGTCTGGCGTCAACCAGAACGAGATCTTCGAAGTCCTTGCTTGGAGGGAGGGAATGTCCTCAGTTGCGTTAACTCTGTCAATGCGTCAGTCTAGTGTAGGCCTTATAGTCTCCTACATTCTTATGTACTTCTTTCTGCTTTCTTCGCACGCAAAGGTCAAAAGCCGCATTGCAACTTCGGCCTCATTCATCTTCATCTTCGGCGCTTCGCTCTGCGTCGTCCGCAGGTGGCCTCGCCCTCGACGGAGTGGCACAGAAGTCGTTGCCGGCGATTCGAAGGCCTTGACGACTCAGACTCGTTTCGCACGTATCGACTTTTCGCTGTGCGCCGTCCACGGCACGACGTGTCTAAGAACGTTTGCACACGTCACGACCACGTATGAAAGCGTCCATAGACATCCATGTTTATTTGAGAGCATGACGTCGTGTCGTGGACGGCGTACGGCGAAAAGTCGATAAGTGGGAAACGAGCCTTATACTTCGTCGGACGTGTCACAGTAGCCGCGTTCTTGGACAGTTGTGGAAACCAGTTCCTCTGTTCTCTCGGGTGAGGAGGACTGAAAAAACTGACGTGACAGTAATTCACTTCGAATAAATCAACAGAGTCCGTTACCTAGAGCATCACTGGCGGACGCTTTGTCAATGACATGCGAATCAAATGAACTTTTATCACCATTACACGTTATCAGTGCTTCAAATTTGTTTTCCCAACTGTGTACATCTACGAAGAGTCAATGCACCATGCTTTAACTTGGCCAGCCCTCTTACAAGGGGGAAAAAAAGGTCATTGATAGACTGTATACATTAACATATCTGTATGATACGAGGGCCTCACCCTCACGAGAACTAAGATCCTTATTCTCCCTTGGCATAAGATCGTATGTCATTACGGAGTTAATTTCTGAGGCGCTGAAAGTTCAGATGATGAAGACTTCGAAATGATAAAGTGCTGCGTGTCATTTTTCTTGTGTGGCACGGAGCGGTGCTGAAAAAAATTCGCCAGAAGTACATCTTGAAAGGGGATACTGGACTTTGGTGGAATATTCATGTTTGAAAAAGATAAATTTAGAGGAGTGACAGGATCCTCGATCACGATTGCACTGTGCACTTTCCGGTTCTCCATACCCCTCTCCTTCCCCCCTCTCTTCCTTCCTCCTCCCCTCCTTTCCCCTCCCCCACCTTTCCCTCCCTTTTCTTTCCTTCTCCTCCCCTTCTTCCCCCTTCCTTCTCCTCCCCTTCCCTCCTCCCACCTTCCCTTCTTTCCCCTCCCCTATCTTTCCCTCCCTTCTCCTTCCTTTTCCTCCCCTTCCCTCACCCTTATCTCCTTTACTCTTCCTTCCCCTGCTCTTCACCCCCTTTCTCCTCCCTTCCCGTCCCCTCGCTTCCCTTCCATCCCTTTCCCTTCTCTCCCCTCCCCTTCCTTCTTCATTCCCTCCCCTTCTCTTCCTTCCCATCCCTTTCCCTTCTCTCCCCTCCCTTTCCTTCTCTATTCCCTCCCCTCCCTGTCACTTCCTATTCTCTTTCCTCCCCTCTTCCTTATCTCTTCTCCTCTCCCCTCCTCTCCTCTTTCTTTTCCTCTCTTCCCCTCCCTTTCTTTTCGCTCCCCTGCCCTTCTCCTCCCCTCCCTTCCCCCCTCTCCTCCTCCTCCTCCTCCTCCTCCTCCTCCTCCTCCTCCTCCTCCTCCTCCTCCTCCTCCTCCTCCTCCTCCTCCTCCTCCTCCTCCTCCTCCTCCTCCTCCTCCTCCTCCTCCCCCTCCTCCTCCTCCTCCTCCTCCTCCTCCTCCTCTCTCCCAGCTGTCGCCGGGAAGGCGGCGAGTCGTCAGTTCGGGTCGTATGGGGGAGTTGGCTGCCCTTGAGGTGACAAACGTCCCAACCGAACCGGTTCGGTGTTGGAGTTCAGAGAGTGAGACGCAGCAACCGGTTGGGCCAGCCGCCGGTGCGAAGACGACACCCAAGGTTGCTGCTGCAGGTGGCGCCAAGAGCGCGCCGCGCCACAAACAGCCAGGGCACGCGCCATGCACCTCGGCTAACACATACAGGCACACACATCGGCGCATGACGCCGGATTTCAACGGGCCAACATGCTCAAGGTTGAGCTATAAATTTCATTCGCTCTCTTGTTTTCCTTGCGACACCCGCGTGCGCACACTCATATACGCAGACGCACTCGCACGCACGCACGCACACACACACACACACACACACACACACACACACACACACACACACACACACACACACACACACACACACACACACACACACACACACACACACACACACACACACACACACACACACACACACACACACACACACTAAAATATTATGAAGAGATGTGTATATACACTGCCTTTCATGGATACTGTGTCTGTTTTCTGGTTTTATGGAAGTCACCTATTGACTCTTTCTTTATTATTCGCGACCTATAACTTTGTTTTGGCTGTGGCCAGTTGTGATTTTAGTCAGGTAAATGACCCCCCCCCCTCGTCCCCCGACCATCTCCTCCTAGTGTTGCCAATTGGTCAAACCAGGAAGGTCAGACGCAAGAAGATCTCGATTGATTCGTTCGGTCGCACTGACCAAATCACAATTGCACTGCGGTGCCCCCCTCCCTGACACTCCCTTCCCCTTTCCTCTCTTCCTCTCTTCTCTCCCTTTCCCTCCCCTCCTCTTCCCTCCGTTCCCCTCTCGTATCTTTCCCTCCCTTCTCCTTCCCAGCACAGTAGGTCTAGTTGCCGAGTCGAGGAGGACCTTTTTCCACCTCGTGCGCAGCGAAAGGATGAATCTAACAAGTGCTGAGTTCGTGAATAAGATCGGAAACGAGGCTTAGACTCACGAAGGAGAGCAATAAAGAATTTGTCATCAGTGCAACTTTACGGAAAAGTCTCTGGATCGTTGCTAACCCCATCAACTCGTTAACTATATTTGTATATTTATATTATTATATTTGTATATTATATGTATATATATGTATATATATATATATATGTATATATATATATGTATATTTATTATATATATATATATATATATATCCTTAGCAGACTCGGGAGAAATTAGGGTCTTGCTGAAAAAAGTTGGTATATGTGTATATATATATATATATATATATATATATATATATATATATATATATATATATACATACAAGCAGCGGCTTCGCCGCACCCGGCTACGCCGGGTTGCTTGGCCTGCGCCCTGGGCTACGCCCCTTTCTGCTACTGAGATCATAAGGTATGTAAGATGTGTAAATAAAAGGACCTTATGCGAATCATGGTTTTTATTCAGTCTCACATGTAATACGTTTTTTCCTAACCGGAGGAGATTCGTCTCCGCCGTCTGAATCTGTATCAGTGCACATACTGGTTCATTTACGTTTCGGTGATCTCCGTTCATCCGTGTCTCCATCACTCATACGTTTGATCTCTTTCAGTATGTTGTCAATCTTCTCTTTCAGTACCTTACTCTGCTTTTCCATCTTCTCTTCCAATCCCTTACTCTGCTTTTCCATCTTCTCTTCCATCTTCTCTCCCAATCCCATTATGTCCTCCCTGATGTCCTCCCTGATGTCCTCCAAATCCGGAGTGGGAGGTTGTTGATAATCGGTGTTGTAGTCTGGCAGAAGCATCGCTATCGCCTCTTCTTCTGTTATATTGAATATAGAAATTGGAATAACTGTCGACCCGGGCTCCGCTTCTTCCTCACCGAAGTCGGGAACTGAATTGTAATCCGTGTCTTCTTTTGTTGTGAGTAACTCGTCCATGAACAACTCCTTATATACCACATTGCGCGGTTGCCTGTTAACATTTCCATTCCCCTTGAAAAACACGGTGAAGATTATAAGAGAGTCCCAGTTGTAACCCGTGAACAGGTCACATAGAATTGCCCGTGGGCGAAGCAATCGCCGGTGTCTAATAGTAACCCACACCTGTCAAATGTTTGGCCCTGGGACTTGTTAGTAGTCATCGCAAAACTTAACTTTACCGGGAACTGCTTCCTCTTGAATTGAATCGGTGTGTCGGTAGCTATGAGTGTTATCCTGGGTATGATGACCTGCTCACCATCGTACGCTCCATGTCTTGGAGAGGGGGGTCTGTAAGTCCTCCGAGGTCGTAAGTTCTCCGAGGCAGGAAGCCTTTCGAGGCTGTAAGTTCTCCGAGGGTGCAAGTCCTCCCAGGGTGCAAGTCGATTCTTGATATATGTTAGAAAAATGCCTTAACGACTGATGAGA
>NC_134782.1:73552510-73555010 GCF_046742065.1 Oratosquilla oratoria | reverse complement strand
CTGCAAGACCAGAAGGGGAGGGATCGTCGCTGGAACACTGCATTACTAATTAGGAGAGTGGTTAGAATGTTTAGCTTCTTGGAGTGTAGTGGCGCACTTTCTAGATCCACATTTCCCAACCTGAGAGAGATTTGTATCTCGAGGCAAGTATAGATTACTACCAGTCGGTCTACGGAGAAAATGATCATTATATTATTTGCATTAAAAAGTAGATAAGTATGTCGAAGCTACCAACTGAAGAAAATATATCTTGATTTACTATATGTTTATTACGTTAGGTGTGTTATCAAGAAAGTCAATTTTGTGTTTTGACTACTCTTTCCCTAGCCCACGTGTTGAGGGGAAATCCGGACGTTTTGAAATAGTTGAAACAACGGACGAAAGATATGGAACAAAGATCAGACACTCCTATTCTTGACTGACCTTAAGCTGCGTGAGGTCACGACCTCGCTGAAGCCTGAAGTCAGAGCTTAGACTCGAATGTAATTGTCTGGTGTGTTCAGTCTACCGAAGAGGTAGAAGAGTTCATTTGTAGAAGCGTTCCTCAATTCTATTCCAGTATCACGCCCTTTTTTTTTTTTTTTTTTTTTTTTGTGGGAGCATTTGAAAGATCTACTTTTTCTATGGAATGATTACGTTAGGTTAGGTTAGGAGCTATTAGGAGTTCATCTGTATTCCATCTTTCATTGTTGGTCACTTTTCAGTCCACTCGGTTATCATTATACAAAGGAGATGCAAACAGCAACAGACCTATTGGTCCTTACTGGGCTGCTTGCGAATTGAAAAAGGGTCTAGTTAAGAACCACTGACTTGATATAAATGTATAAACTCACGATGCTGAGAAATAAGCTAGATTGGGGTTGGTTTCCATATATTTATCTAGACGTTTCTTAAAAATGTCAATTGTATTTGAGCTCAAACCGTGAACAGGTAGTTTCCTCCAAATATTTTCTTAGGATGTTGAGCACTAGACACTTTTTCCATCTACGAACTATTCTGCTTCTTTTACATGTTATGCTTGTTATGCATGCTCTACTTGTTCTGCATGTTCTGTTGTTCCGGGGTGTTCTACTTGTTCGGTTTGTTCTGCATGTTCTGCTTACTATACTTGTCCTGTTTGTTATACATGTCCTGCTTGTTATGCATACTCTGCTTGTTATGCATATTCTGTTTGTTCTGGATTCTCTGCTTGTTATGAATGTTATACTTGTTATGAATGTTATGCTTGTTATGAATGTTATGCTTGTTATGCATGCTCTGCATGTTCTGCTTTTTATGCATATTCTGCTTGTTCTGCATGCTCTGCTTGTTATGAATGTTATGCTTGTTATGCATGCTCTGCATGTTCTGCTTGTTGTGCATGTTCTGCTTGTAGCCCCAACGCCTTCTCCCACTGACTTATTCTATTTGCAACTCCCTCGGAACTCTCCCCCTTCTCACCTCGTTTCGTTCGCTCCTCCCCAACAACACTAAAAGTTCTGAGATCCAGTTGGATAAACACGTAAACTGTATGCTGTAATGTTTGCCAGTTTGTTTCTTTGTTTGCTTGTTTCTCTTCGGGGTTTTGTGTTTATTTACTCCTTTAGTTTTATTTTCTTGCTCCTAAACAGTCTCTGCATATGACATTGTAATTCATTGCAAAAGCCAAGTCTGTGACCGCCAGTGAGTCAAGCGTAATTATGAAAATCTTACATATAACTACGTAGGACTGTATTATGTATTTGTTCTATGTCTTTGACTTACGCTTCCAAATTAATCTATGTAAAATTAATCTATTTGTCAAAAATGAATAAATAAATAAACAAGTAAATAAAATAAATAGATAAAAAGATAAAATTAAATTATATACTCTCTCACTTCTTTCCTACCACCGTCTTCGTTTCTCAATTTTTTCTACTATTTTCTATTGGACAGCCTTATAATGTCTTTATCGAGGAATATCTAATGTTAGGAAATTCAAATATTCTGAATGAAAAGTTCTGTAATTTAGAAAATTCGGGTTACCAGAAGCATTTTCTAACAACCTGGTATCTTTTCGAAATACTTAGTTCTTACGAATACGAAAAAAAAAAAAAAAAATCAAAATAGTGTATCCTAAACCGGCCGCGAACTTACTCGGACACGCCCACCCTTTGGTCAGCCAATCAGCAGACGAGACGTTCTGACGTCATCGACATATCAATCTGAGCCGTTAGAGTGCTCGGAGTAAAGAAGATTTTTGCAAATGAAGTGGATAAAGCGATGGGAATCTTGGCTGTACTCAAAGATAAAAATTATAATAATATAAATAATAATAAAACAAATAAATAAATGCATAGGTAAAGTCAAATAATAAACAAAAAAGGTAAATAGTAAATAATAATAAATTGACATACACACACACACACACATATATATATATATATATATATATATATATATATATATATATATATATATATTATATATCAAAGGCTCTTTTCCCCCTTACAAGGGAGACAGCTAAAAAAAAAAAAAAAAA
>NC_134782.1:73541759-73552010 GCF_046742065.1 Oratosquilla oratoria | reverse complement strand
CGCATCGGAGCGGAAACTAACAGAACAGAAGCAATAATAATGTCATTATCCCATGCAGAAAGTGACATTATATCAACCTCAGTGACGTCATCGTCTCACGGAAAAATTTACATCATAAATATCAGTGACGCCATGGAAAGAAATGTGACGTCCTTCATGGGAAGATGTGACGTCATAGAAAATTCGGTGACGTCATTGTCTCTCATAGAATCGTCACACAACCTTGGAGGCAAGCAAACGTTGTTTCTGTTTTTAAGAAGGGAGATAGATCGTCTACATGCAACTACAGGCCAATCAGTTTGACATCGGTTATAGGAAAAATGCTTGAATCAATAATAGTAAATAGACTCAGAGAACACATCGAAAGACATAATTTAATTCGTGATTCACAGCATGGTTTCTCCAAGGGTAAGTCATGTGTGACTAGTCTTCTATCCTTTTACACAAAAGTATATAAGGCGTCAGATAACAATGATAATTACGATATTATTTACCTTGACTTTAGCAAAGCGTTCGATAAGGTGGCACACCAGAGACAACTAAATAAAATCAAAGCCCATGGCATAGGAGGAAACGTGTTAGAATGGATTAGAGCTTGGATTAGTAACAGAAAACAGCGGGTCACCATAAATGGAGTAATATCTAGGTGGGGCAATGCTACTAGTGGGGTCCCCCAGGGCACGGTTTTGAGTCCCTTGTTGTTCATTATGACAACGGGATAAATAGTGATGTTAGTAAGTTTGCGAACGACACTAAAATAGGACGCCTAATTAGGTCAGGAGACGACGCAGAGATTCTGCAGGATGATCTTAACAAATTGTTCACATGGTCGGTGAAATGGCAAATGAACTTCAATATCTCTAAGTGTAGCGTGTTAAACGTAGGGCTACACAACCCCGAAAATAGATACAGCTTAGATAACACGCTTTTAGAGAAAATTGAGTGCGAGAGAGACTTGAGAGTTCTCTTGTGTCCGGACCTTAAAACCAGGAAACAGTGCATTAGCGTCAGGAATAAAGCTAACAGAGCATTAGTTTTCATTGCTAGGACGGTAACGAATAGAAGTGCAGAGGTAATTATTAAACTCTATCTAGCGATAGTTAGACCCATCCTTGACTATGCGGTACAGTTTTGGTCTCCGTCCTACAGAATGGACATCAATTCACTAGAATCAGTACAGAGAAGAATGACCAAAATGATACATGGTCTCAGAAATTTGCCTTACGAAGAGAGGCTTAGGCACCTTAACTTATATTCTCTGGAAAGACGCAGAATGCGGGGTGATCTAATAGAGGTGTTCAAGTGGATCAAATGCTTTAACAAGGGTGATGCAAACAAGGTCATCATATTAAAACAGCAGGGCAAGACTCGCAGTAATGGTTATAAACTGGACAAATTTAGATTTAAGAATGAAATAGGCAAGAATTTGTTTACTAATAGGGTGGTTGACGAATGGAATAAATTTAGTAACCATGTAGTAAGCGCTGAAACTATCAGTTGTTTTAAGAAACGATTAGACAACTTTATGGATGGGGATGACAGGTGGTGATGGATACGGAGCTGTCTAGTGTAGGCCTTATGGTTTCTTGCAGTCTCCTTCATTCTTATGTTCTTGTGTTCTTATGGGTGTAATGGACACATCACGAGCTTGAATACGACTCATAGTCTCCATGTGCTTTGGTATTCAAGATCGTTTTCGTTCCCCCTTCGGCATCCCCAAGTCAGCGGTCCCCAAACTGTAGCTCGCGGGCACCGTAACGCCCTCAGGACTCTATCATGACACCCGAGAATGTTCACCAGAGAGAGAGAGGGGAGGGGGAGACAGACAGACAGACAGACGGTTGGTTTGGTCTGCCGTATATTACGATACCGTCCTCTACACGTGCACGTTTTTGGCGCTTACATGACTTTGTGGACCACTACCCTAAATATTTTGTTCTGGCTGACGGCGGGGGAGTGGACTCGGGACTTGAGACGGAATCCTTCTCTCAGCCGGATAGAATCATTTGGCTTTAACAACGGTAAAATCTCTAAGTGGTTAAAGTCTCGACGCTCTTCATTTTGGACTCCTCCCTTATGGTACGTTTCGTTCATTGCGATTGTTAGCCTACCACAGCCAGTGGTGGGTAACGCGCATCATATCTGATATCCTATTTGGATAAACACATTGGTAGGTTTGGTTAAAATGATCAGCCTTGTACTTTGCAGCTCGAAACAAAACACCCCAATTCAAAAACAAAGATTTAGTGCTCTAGAGACTTGCCCGACGATCATCATTGAGCCATGAACGATCATCGATGAGCAATAATAGCACCGAGCCAAACGTACATTCAGGAGAAGAAGATCCTATGGTGTTCGTCAGCACACAATGGATCAAGTGGTTCAAGGTGTTGTGAAGGATGAGGGTCTGCTCTAGCTCCTTTAATTTTCTTTTTATTTACTTGTTTATTTATTATATTTTATTATTAATTTTTACGTTAAACGTGTTCCAGTAACTCAGGGCTGATGCCTTACGTAAGCACTGCTTCTTCTATAACATTTTTCCATCGCAAAACCATTTACATCGATTATCGTGTCTTGGATACTGGCATGCAAGATTGGGCCTTCGCTCCGCCTTTTACCTTCCTCCTTCCCAGCCTCCCTCTCTTACTCACTACCTCACTCGCTTCTTCCTGACCCTCCTTTCCTTCCCTCCTTCTCATTACTCTCTCACTCATTTACTCACTCATTTATTCATTCACTCACTCATTCACTCACTTACTTCTTCCCGACCCTCCCTTCCTTCCTTCCTTCTTTTCTCTTTATTCCCTCATTCATGTACTTACTCACTAAGTCACTAACTCAGTCACTCACTCACTCACCTCTTCCCGACCCTCCCTTCCTTCCTTCTTTTCTCATTACTCTCTCATTGATTTATTCATTCACTCATGCACTCACATACGCACTCACTCACTTCTTCCCGATCCTCCCTTCCTTCCTTCCTTCCTTCTTTCCTTCCTTCCTTCCTTCCTTCCTTCCTTCCTTCCTTCCTTCCTTCCTTTCCCTCCTTCCTTCCTTCCTTATTTCCTTCCTTCCTTCCTCCTTCTCTCATTACTCTCACACTCATTTACTCACTCACTCACGTATTTACTCAATCACCCACTCATTCACTTACTAACTCACTCACTATCTAACTCAGCCACCCATCCAATTCTTTCCTCTCCCATTTCTTTCCTCTCTTTCCCTTCCTTCCTCCGTCCTCCTTTCTCTTACTTTTTCCATCTCTCACTCCCTCCCTCCCTCATTTACTCATTTACTTACTCATTCATTACTCCTACCCACTAACACTAACCCCCATCAATCCCCATCTTAACCCACCAAATCACCCAGACCAATACCCTATCATCCTCCAAATACCTGGCCTTCTTTAAACCGAATGAAATAGTCTGGAAGTGCAGAAAATAAAATCTTCATGTGGTCCAACAGAGAATCTGTACTTAAAGACTTCGTTAAGTGGGGAAAGCTTAGTAGGCAAACGCGGGTTGAATCAGGGACAATAATGTATTCTGACATGCCGCCTACAGGCCTGACGACAAAGATCTTTAGTCAAAAAGTCAGAATATATCAAACTATATTAGAGTTCCTGAATCAATGCGTCTTTCCTTGCCACATTACACAAATATCTCAGCTTTGTCTTTATTCTGCCAAGTCGAGACGATTCCATTCATCTAAGGGAGAAGCTCTTTGGCAGTGAAAAAGATCATTTCATCTCAATTAAAGTTTCCAGGACGAACGTGGACTCCTCGTTCACTGTGGCTGTCGCCAGGCGATTTTATTCATCTGAGGGGATACTGTGTTGAGATGCTGAACTCAGGACCAGGTGGTCGTGAGTTCGATACCCAAGACCCACTGTGTTGAAACCCTGAACTGAAGACCAGGTGGTCGTGAGTTCGATACCCGGGACCCACTGCGGGCTATGTCGCGTCGGTTCCTGACAGCCCTGGCCAGGTAGGCCCAACAGCTTGATGAAACTGACAGGGCTTTGCTCTACCAAGGGTTTCTCACTTCCCACTGTATGGGACTGGAATGGTGAGTCTGAAAAGAAACCTGTATCACGCCTGCAGGATAAGGGGGGTGAACATGAAAAAAATTCCACTCCTTCCTCATTTTGTAAACTTGACTGTCATCATCTCTATTGTCTTTTTCCCTAAATACAAATTTAGGTTTAAGAAAGAAATAGTAAAGAACTAGTTTACCAAAGAGAGAGGTTAACGAATGGAATAGACTTTGTAACCGTGTAGGGAGCGCTGAAACAGTTAGTTGTTTTAAAAGAAGATGAGATAACTTAATGAATAGGAATGACAGGGGATAAAGGACATAGAATTACTTACAAAGGATTACAAAGGTAGAGCATGCCGACAGGAGACCTTTTGATCCATATCTAGGTCGGATGCGAAAAAAAAATCATATTAATAACAAAATAATAAATAAAAACTATAATAATGTAAATAACAAATAGAATACATAAATAAATGCATAGGTATAGTTAAATAATAAACAAACAAGTAAATAGTAAATAATAATAAATTGACATATAACTAATAATAAATGAAAATCAGACAGACAAATGATAACAAAACAAAAACAAATAATACAAGATAGATTATAATCATTACAGCATCTTACTTAGGTATTTATCTAAATGATTCTTAAAGCTTCGAACTGAACTACATTGCACTACCTGTGCAAAAACTACTTTGCACTACCCCTTATGATCTCTTGCAGTCTCCTCTATTCCTATGTTTTTAGGTTCTTACGTTCTCAAAGACTCCAGACCCTGCAATGGAGTAAAGGAGTACCCCCGAGAGCTGGCGGACAGGTTCTGCGGCCGTGAAGTTGCCAAATTAATGTTTGCCTCAACTTTGTTCCTGTCAGTGAACATCAACTCTATATTGACGTTTGACGAGCTAGCGTGTAGCATCTCTCTCTCTCTCTCTCTCTCTCTCTCTCTCTCTCTCTCTCTCTCTCTCTCTCTCTCTCTCTCTCTCTCTCTCTCTCTCTCTCTCTCTCTCTCTCTCTCTCTCTCTCTCTCTCTCTCTCTCTTCTATCCTTTTCTCTCCTCTCTGCTGGAGGCGAATTTTTTCTTGGTTAGCGATAGGAAGAGAACGAGGGGGAGGAGGAGGAAAAGGAAGGGGGGGGAACAGGGAGTGAGGGAGGAGGAAGAAGAGTAAGAAAAAAAAGGAAGAAGAGAAGGGAGAAAAAGAGAAGGACGGGGAAGGAGAAAGAGGAGGAGGAGGAGGAGGAGGAGGAGGAGGAAAAAGGAAAAAGGGGAAGAGGAAGTGGGGGAGAAGGAAGAAGAGAAAGAAAAAGAGGAAGGCGAGAAGGAGGAGAATGAGAAGGGGGAAAAGAGGAGGACAGGGAGGATGAGAAGGTGGATATTTTTCAGTGATAGAGAGTTAGCGCTTGCGCGCGCCGTGACGGAAATTTGAGAACCAAAAGGGCAAGATTATGGTCTTGATTGTACCTTTTATCAAAACTGACCAAAAACTCATCTCAAATGTGATTTCACCCATTTTCTTGTGGATTTTCAACTTGAGAAGGCTAATCCAATTTAACCTACTCCAACGGAACCTAATCCAACCTAATCCAACATAACCTAATTTAACCTAGAATATCCTATCCTAACCCAATCCAACCCAACCTATCTCAAACCAGCCCAACCCAGCGGAACCCAACCCAACCCAACCCAACCCAACCCAACCCAACCCAACCCAACCCAACCCAACCCAACCCAACCCAACCCAACCCAACCCAACGCAACCCAACCCAACCCAACCCAACCCAGACTAGCCCAACCTAATTCAACCCAACCCAGCGTACCCCAACCCAATTCAACCCAACCATCCCAGCCCACCCCATCTTAACCCAGTTCAACCCAACCCAGCCTAGCCCAGCCCAACTCATCCTAATCCATGCCAACCCAATCCAACCTGTTCCAATGTAACCTAATCTAACCTAATCCAACATAACCTAATCTAACCTAAACTACCCAATCCTAACCCAACCCAGCCCAATCCAATCCAATCCAATCCATCTCAACCCAACCCAACTCAACCCAACACAACCCAGCCTAGCCCAACCCAATTTAACCCAACTCAGCCCAACCCAACCCAATTCAACCTAACCTAACCCAACCAAACCCAATTCAACCCAACCAAACCCAATCCAATCCAACCAAACCCAACCAAACCCAGCCCAATCCAACACAACACAACACAACACAACACAACACAACACAACACAACACAACACAACACAACACAACACAACACAACACAACACAACACAACCCAACCCAACACAACCCAACACAACCCAACACAACACAACCCAACCCAACCCAACACAACCCAACTTAAGCTAACCTTATCTTACCTAATCCAGCATAACCTACTCTAACCTATCCCAACCCAACCCAACCCAACCCAACCCAACCCAACCCAACCCGACATAGCCTAACCTGTTTAACTCTCCAATCGTTCCGTAAGAAAAAAAAAAAAAAAAAAATCGCGGTCAGAACGCCGTCGGACAGTCTCTGAAACTGGAGGAATGTGGTCCGCGCGCGCGCGCGGACTAAGCGAAATGGTTAAATGATGCAGATTTTCCCCGGATCCAATGCCATCAACCCGGTGACCACATCTCATAGAGTCTGTTTCAGCAATCACCGGGTAATTGTATTCAGCAGAAGGGCCAGGACCCCGACCAGAACAAGGTGTGGACCGATCGAGACCCTACTTGGAGCGAGATGTATCCCTCAGTTGATTAAAATCGTCCGTCATTCGCCAGAATGGAATCAACCAAGAGCGTCGTCGGGTTGAAGAAAGTAAGTTTGGTCTTGCCGAGTCGATTTCATGTTTGCATTCGGTGCGTTTTGGCAATGGAGGAGGAAGAGAAGGGAGAAAAAGAGGAGGAAGGACGGGGAGGAGGAGGAAGAGGAGAAGGAAAAGGGAAAGGGGGGAAGAGGGAGTGAGGAGGAGGAATAGGAAGAAAAAGAGGAAGGCGAGGAGGGGGAAGAGAAGGGAGAAAAAAAGAAGGACGGGGAGGAGGAGAAGGAAATGGGAAAGGGGAAAAGAGGGAGTGATGGAGGAGGAAGAGGAAGAGAAAGAGGAAGGCGAGGAGGGGGAAGAGAAGGGAGAAAAAGAGGAGGACGGGGAGGAGGAGGAAGAGAAGGAAAAGAAAAAGGGGGAAAGAGGGAGTGGTGGATGAGGAAGAGGAAGAAAAAGAGGAAGGCGAGGAGGGTGAAGAGAAGGGAGAAAAAGAGGAGGACGGGGAGGAGGAGGAAAAAGAGGGTAAAAGGGAGTGGGGGAGAGGAAGAGTATGCGCAAGAGGATTAGGAATAGAAAGCGGAAGCATAAAAGTAGAAGTATGAGGAAGTGGAAAAATCGTGCGTTTTATAGGAGAGGGTAAGGTCACCGCATAAGCTCACATCCAGCACACACACACACACACACACACACACACACACACACACACACACACACACACACACACACACACACACACACACACACACACACACACACACACACACACACACACACACACACAAAAAAAAAAATCCCCATCTCACTCCAACTCCAACGAAGTGAGAAATGAGAAACCCATGGTAGGGTAAGCCCTGTTAGTTGCTGTGAGCCGCTGTTTTTTTTTTTTTTTTTTTTTTTTTAAGCCCGATATTTGGGTTGCTCTCCGCCTGGCCAGGGCTGTTGGGAACCAATGCAAATAGCACGAAACGGGTCTCGGGAATAGAACTCATGACCATCTGCTCGTGAGTTCGACACGGTATTCACTAGGCTCCTCCTGGAATTCCGAGGTTATCTTCCTGATGTCGCGTCATGTGCCTTCAGGAGTTTCAGCCTTCGCCTCAGGGCTGCTGTGGTGTGGTCATTATTGATCTGGCTCCGTAAATAAAAAGACTCCTGTCTCGATCTCAAGCGTTACTGGTTATCACAATTTTTTTCTACATAAAAGTTGCAAAAATGATCAAAAATAATAAATAATTAAAAAGATAATTGAATATTTAAACAAAGATCGAATTAAACGAATGAATGAGTGAATGAATGAATGAATGGATGAATAATCAAGTAAATAAATGGAATGAATGAATGAATATACGAATAAGCAAGTATATACTAAAAATGGATGAAAGAATAGAATGAACGAGTGAATGATTGAATGAATGAATGAATAGATGAATATATAAATAAACAAACTAATGAATAAATAAATAGAAAAACTCAGTGAACAAATAAATATATAAAGAATTGACAACTGAGCAAATAAGTAGATAAAAAGATGGATAAGATAAATAGATAAATGAATAAATTATTAAATAAACAAACAGATAAGCGAACAAGAAACAAATAAGTAAATAAATAAACGAATGATTAAAGAAAATCAGTAAATGAACGTAATGACCAAATAAGGGTCCCGCAAAAGATGACAACATAAAGAGGAAAAAAAAAACAAACAAAAAAACTCAAGAGCCACCATGGCTATCGGAACACACAGGGAAAAGGTGGCGTTCACGATCGAAGTTAAAAGACTCCTGGCGTTATCTGCTCTGTTTTTCACCTTATCTGGAGGAGAGCAGCCTTGGAGACTCTTTCTCCCCCTCACCATTTCTCTCAATCTCTCTCTCTCTCTCTCTCTCTCTCTCTCTCTCTCTCTCTCTCTCTCTCTCTCTCTCTCTCTCTCTCTCTCTCTCTCTCTCTCTCTCTCTCTCTCTCTCTCTCTCTCTCTCTCTCTCTCTCTCTCTCTCTCTCTCTCTCTCTCTCTCTCTCTCTCTCTATCTCTCTTTCTCAATCCTTCTGTCTCTCTGTATCTCTCTCTCTCTCTTGGTACGCTCAAATCCAGCGTCTTCAGCCACTTCATTAATGTGTTAAATTTTTCCTCACATTCTTGACCTCCCGAATTAAACTCTAATCCACGGAATTCATGGCCATCGCCCCCACCCCCCGTCCCCTTCCTTCCTTCCTTTGCTGAGGCATTTCCTTCGAGTTGAATAAAATCGCCTGGCGATAGCTAGAATAAATGAAAAAAATATGAAGCTAAGTGAAAGACTGAGAGCAAAACTCTTGGTTTCGTTTTCCACGTCTTATCTAATTTTCTTCGACAATATTTCATATTTATGAGTTCAATTTATTTTCTTTTCGTAGGTAACTCTAGCAACTTTGTTGACACTTTAATTCTTAATATTTTTTCCGTAGGTATATTTCCGCAGTCCAATATTCCTGACTTTCAACTTTTTGCTCTCAATCTTGTTTTTTCCGGAGGCATACTTCCGCAGTTCAGTATTCATGATTTTCAAATTCTTGCTCTCACTTTCATTCTTTTAATTTTTTCGTAAGTATACTTCCGAAGATAAATATTTTTGACTTTCAATTTTTCAATCTCACTTTCATTTTTTTTCCGTAGGTATACTTCCGCAGTTCAATTTCTCGACTTTCATTTTTCGCTCTCAATTTTTATGGTCTATTTTTGCACCACTTTTGCGTTTCTTGATTATTCTTGGACCAGCTCTCCGATACTGGCTGATTCTTGAACCAATATTCCATAATTCTGGTAGTTTCTTGCACCAATATTCTGTTTTTTTTCACCAACTACATTTTTAAACCAATCTTTGTATCAAGTTTTATGTTTCTTTTTTACTCTTGCACCTCTTTATACTTTTCCGCCTCCTCCTGCTCAAATTTTGGCATTTCTTATGAGTATGAGTTACATGATGCACTGATTCTCGTACACTGATTTCTGTCTCGCAAAATACTTTAAGATTTACCTCTTGGACCAGTTTCACACGCAACGCCTTTTCACCCTGCGCCGCTCACGACACGATGTCGCGCTCTCAAAAAACATGGCTGTCTCTGAACATTTTCATACGTGAAGACCACGTGTAAAAGTGTCCATAAACACCCATGATCACGATGTTATGTTGTGGACGGGGCACGGCGAAAAGTCGATGCGTGTGAAATGAGCCTTAATTTTGTTTCCTATACATTACTAATGCATCTGATCTCTGGTTGTTGCTTTTCTTTATTATATATAATTTTTTTTATTTATTTACTTTTTGAACTTGATCTTGACAATTTTGTATATTATTGTTGCATTATTTTTTCTTTGTTGTTTCTATGTTGTGTGTTTTTAGCTCTCTACAAATTATTATTTTTTGTCCTTTTTATTATATTATAGTTTCAACACGCTATTATTGCGTTC
>NC_134782.1:73531759-73534259 GCF_046742065.1 Oratosquilla oratoria | reverse complement strand
TGTGTGTGTGTGTGTGTGTGTGTGTGTGTGTGTGTGTGTGTGTGTGTGTGTGTGTGTGTGTGTGTGTGTGTGCGTGTGTACATAGATGAGGGTGTGTATGCCCGTCACTCCGTATTCGTATGTGTATATATGTGTGTGTGTGTGTGTGTGTGTATTGTGTGTGTGCGCGCGTATGTGTGTGTTTGTGTGTGTGTGTGTGTGCGCGCGCGCGCGCGTGTGTGTGTGTGTGTGTGTGTGTGTGTGTGTGTGTGTGTGTGTGTGTGTGTGTGTGTGTGTGTGTGTGTGTGTGTGTGTGTGTGTGTGTGTGTGTGTGTGTGTGTGTGTATGTGCTAATTTGTGTGGGTGTTTGTGGATGTATGTGTATAATTTGTGTATAAGTGTATGTGCATGTGTGTAGGTGTAGGTGTGTTTGCGTGTGTGTGTGTATGTATGCATGTGTGTGAATAAATGGAGGAAGTATGTGGGGGAAACGGTGGAATCTGACCGAAGTACTCATTTTTTATCCAAGAAAGCCAAAATGGGTAAATCAATAAGAAATATAATAGAAAATAAAAAATTTGAAAAAAGAATGAAATAATAAACCGTAAGAGAATCGACAAAGGTCGTGGTAACAGCCATAAATAAAACAAAAATATAAAAACGCTAAAAAGAACAAAGGAGAGAAATAGGACGGAAATATTGTGGCAAATAGAAATGTGCTGGAGGAACATCGTCGAGGATATGAAGGAAACAATCGAAATTGCGGCCATCTGGGGGGGGGGGGGGGGGGGGGGGGTGGGAGGCTGTGGGGGCGGGCGAGGTTGGTGGAGAAAAGGCGAAAAGAGAAGAGAAGATAAAGGGAAGATCCGAGGATCTCTGCTGACTGAGTCTGTTTGATTGAGCACTGAAATGGCGGAGAAAAGAAAGAGATAAAGAAAGAACGAAAGAGAGAGAGATGAGAGAAGAAAGAACATAGATACATTCATACATACATAGTTCATACATACATACATACATACATACATACATACATACATACATACATACATACATACATACATACATACATACATACATACATACATACATACATACATACATATATACATACATATATACATACATACATACATACATACATACATACATACATACATACATACATACATACATACATACATACAAACATACAGATAATACATACATACATGCATAGAAAGAGAGATACAGTCAACATACATAATTTTATTTCTGTCATATAGAATTATAAGGTTTGGCTGAAATTCGGCCTCAAAGCTGATTTTATGTATTTAGAAGTTATGTATTTAACTCTGTTATGTCTCAATTATTCAATCATAAACTTTCGTAGTTCACTGCTGAACTTTCGCCCCTCCCAGACATTCAAATGTGTTCATGACTGCGCTAACCTCTGTCATGGCACTCCTGCAGACTTCTCTAATCAATGGTCGTCTTCCACGTTTCCCATTTCGCGTCGTTCAGTCAGTAACACACTTACTCCCCCAATTCCAATTCAGCTTCTTTATCACCTTCACAATATCTCTGACCTAATTTGACCTCCTCCTGTCTTTCAATACGTTTCACTGGTCAACAAGATTAATTAAGATACCTGTTCCACAAGCAAAACGAGGTGAACTTGATAGAATTTTTTTCAACTGAGGCTGATATTTTAATGAAACTTACCTTTAAAATGTAGAAATGCATGATTTTCGAGTGTATTTTGCTTCTAGGAGATCCCTTTTTAGCGTCCAACAGTAATCAGCCAATATTGAAGAGCTCCACTTCCCTTGATACCGGGTTTCCATGTTCAGAATATCCTGGTGAAACCTCTCACTGTGCGCGTCACTGACGGCGCCAAGATTTGCAAGGAAAAAGTCTAAGTGAGAGCAGTATAGGAAGTGGATTTTTAGGCTCATATTGCATCCCAATATTTTGTAGGATGTTAGTAGCTCTTTTACAATTTCAGAGTAGTTATTTGCTTTGATTCCCCAAAAACTCTGCGCAAACTTTCTTAGATAACAGTCCTGCAGCTTTTTCAAGATCATTTAGCTCTTCATCAAAATTCTGGTCTTTCATCAGTTCCCTAATCTGAGGTCCAAGAAAAATACCTTGTTTGATTTTTCCGTCACTTACTCTAGGAAACTTATTTTTCAAATATGTGAATCCCTTGCCAGTTCTATCCATACCTTTAACAAAATTTTCATCAACTTTAGCTTAATATGCAAAAGAGACAGATAAATTTCCTCTGAATCAACAAGAGGAGAATTGACAACTTTCTCTTCTAGGGTCAGAGATCGTTTCGCCCACACATTCTTTTCATAATGATTGTTCTTATCCCTACTGCCCCACTCACAGAGAAGGCAACAAAACTTTGTGTAATCCAGCTGCATTCCAAGTAAAAGTGCCACAACCTTTAGGTCACACATACTGTATATTCCATTTATGTTCTTCATACTTAATTTTTTGCAATAGAAGCTTCATACTCTCAGAGGAACAGAAAGGA
>NC_134782.1:73519259-73526759 GCF_046742065.1 Oratosquilla oratoria | reverse complement strand
AGAAAAAGAAAGAGCTAGTGGAGTAGGATTTTTGATAAATCGAGAAGTTGCTGGTAACGTTGTCAAATTCAGTAGTTTATCAGACAAGGTAGCTTAGATTGTGATTAGGCTGTGTAAAAGGTACACTAAAAATAGTTCAGGTTTGCGCACCAACTTCAGAGTTCAGACGATGAAATCGAATTCTTCTATGAATTAAGAAAAATGTAAGTACACGTTGGTAATAGGCGACTTTAATGCTAAAACGGGGAAGAAGATGGGAGATGAGTCGTGCATTGGGAAGTTTGGAGTTGGTGAAAGAAATGACAGAGGCGAGATTTTAGTAAATTTTGCAGAGAACTACAACATGATAATAATAAACACTTACTTCCAAAAGCGTGTAGGTTGTAAATGGACCTGGCGAAGTCCAAATGGAACAACAAAGAACGAAGTAGATTTCATATTAGGAGATGAGAGCAAGAACGTTAACAATGTTACGGTCATAGATAAATTCAACATAGGTAGTGATCATAGAATGGTAGGTTGCGCAGCTAAATTCAGTTTCAGAGCCGAGAGAAATAACTAGTTTTAATAAAGAAAATAAGCCTTGCGAAGGTTAAGAGTGATAAGAAATTTCAATTAGAAATTAAAAATAGATTCGAAGCTCTAAAAACTAACGAGGACATCGTCAAAGATGTGAATTTAAATTTAGTGAATGTCGTTAGGGAATCGATAGCTACAAATAACCTAATTACAAGAAAAAGGATTATGGAGATTAAAAACAGGAGAGACGAAATAGAGTTGAACTAAACAAGCTTATAAACAAAAGGCAGAGATTAGAAAAAATAAATAGAAACATGGATGAAATAGAGGTAACTATTCGGAAAAGTCAAAGTATTAAAGGAACCGAGCAAATAATATGTTTAAAATATAGAAGTGGAAAGATTATTAAATGCCGAAACAGAATGGTAAAAAGAGTGGAAGAATTTTACTAAGAGCTTTACTCGTCAAAGACCGTAGTTGAGTTAGTAAATTCATCTGTAGACGTTAGTAGTGTACCAGAGATTACAAAGGAAGAATTAGAATTTGCTCTAAAATATATGAAACGAGGAGAAGCACCTGGATAGATCTTTTGAAAGACGTAGGGAAAGAAAGTCATGTGAAGTTAGCTCAGTTGTTTACCCAGTGCTTGCATCAAGGAAGAGTTCCTGAATCGTGGTGCAATGCTATAGTGATTTTGCTTCATAATAAAGGAGACCAGAAGGACCTTAGTATTTATCGACCGATTAGCTTGTTATCAAATGTATATAAAGTGTTTTCCAAGATTTTTACAAATAGACTAACTCAAGTTTTAGATGGAAACCAACCGAGAGAACAAGCAGGGTTTAGAAACGTATATCGACTCTAGACTATTTGCAGATGATGAACCAACTAATCGGAAAAACGACAGAATACAATATACCTTTTTGTTTGGCTTTTGTAGATTACGAGAAGGCCTTTGACTTGGTAGAACAAGTAGCAATACTAAACTCGCTACATAAGCAGGGTGCAAACGAACAGATGGTGAGGGTACCAGAAAAGATTTATGAAAAAGGTACCGCTGTAATTCGACTAAATAAAGATACAGAAAAGATAAAAATCGAGAAAGGAATACGGCAAGGCGATACCATTTCACCCAAATTATTTACAGCTTACTTGGAAGATATTTTCAGAAGGCTGACTTGGGAAGATAAAGGTTTAAAGATTAATGGCGAATATTTCAACCACCTAAAAATTGTGGATGACATTATTCTTATTTCAGAAAAAGCAGAAGACTTGCAAGATATGCTGAGTGATCTGAAAAAGGAAAGTCTCAAAGTAGGTTTAGAAACAAATAAGAGTAAAACCAAAGTACCGTTCAACACGAAAGTTCAAAGTAAAGAGATTATAATCGATGGTGAGAGTATTGAAGAAGTTGAAGAGTATGATTATTTAGGCAAGATGGTGAAAGTGACCAAAGATCATGATAATGAAATAAAAAGACGTGTTACAATTGGTTGGCAAGTGTTTGGTAAGTATAATAAGATCCTGAGAGGCTCTCTACCTGTATGTTTGAAACGTAAAGTTTACAATCAATGCATTCTGCCAGCAATAATCTACAGGTGTGAGACTAGGAAACTGACGAAGGCGATGGAGACAAAGCTAAGGACTACACAGAGGAGAATGGAGAGATCATTGATAGGAATAACGCTGAGAGACCTAAAGAGAGCAAGTTGGGTGAGAGAGCAGACTAGAGTGAAATATATAGTGGAGGGGGTAAAAGAGAGGAAATGAAATTGGGCGGGTAAGTTAGTACGAATGACTGGTGAGCTACGGAGCAAGTGTGTTATTGAGTGGACGCCTCGAGATGGGGAGCGTGGAAGAGGTAGACCAGACAGAAGGTGGAGATACAATATTGAGAAGTTTGCAGGAGTGACGTGGCAAAGGTTGGCGCAATCGTGTGAATCATGGAATGCTATGAAAGAGGCCTTTGTTCAGCAGTGGACTCAGGATTACAAAGGATTACAAAGGCGGAGCATGCCGACAGGAGACCTTTTGGTCCATATCTAGGTCGGATGCGAAAAAATCATAGCAATTATAAATAAATAAACGAATAGATAAAAATTATAATAATGTAAATAATAAATAAATACATAAATAAATGCATAGGTATAGTTAAATAATAAACAAACAGGTAAATAGTAAATAATAATAAATTGACATATAACTAATAATAAATAAGAACCAAGGAAATAGTAATAAACAGACAAATGATAACAAAACAAATAAACAAATAAAATAAATGATAGTCATTACAGCATCTTGCTTAGGTGTTTATCTATATAATTTTCAATGCTTCGAGATGAACTACATTGCACTGCCTCTGCAGGAAGTTTATTCCATTCATTAACAACACGGTTAGCGAAGTCGTTTCTACCCACTTCCAAGTCAAATCTATTTCCTGACAGTTTGAGACCATTGTTTCTTGTCTGATTCTCATTCAGTGTAAAATTTTTGTCACTTTTGATGTTGTCAGTTCCCTTTAGAATCTTAAAGACCTGTATCAAGTCACCTCTGAGTCTACGCATTTTTAGGGAAAACAGACTCACATGTTTTAGTCGATTTTCGTATGATTTATTTTTGATATTTGGAATCAGTTTTGTGGCTGGCCGTTGTACTTTTTCCAATCTGCCAATGTCTTTAATGATATTTGGTGACCATACGGAAACAGCATATTTCAAATGTGAACGAACTAACGGTTTATATAGCTTATTAATGAGTGATGCACTTTTGAAGTCAAAAGATTGCGCAATCAGTCCTAGAATCTTATTTACTTTCTCAGAGGCTGAAATACACTGCTTGGATGGTTTGAGATCGTTACTGATAATTACACCGAGATCTTTTTCACTATTCACTTTTGTTAACGAATTCCAAATATCTTGTAATCGTACTTACTGTTATGTTTACCTATGTGTATTACCTTGCATTTGCTTGTGTTAAATTTCATTAGCCACTTTTCAGACCATTGCTGTAATTTGTCTAAATCTTCTTGGATATCTAATTGGTTTAAGTTTATCATTTGCCACTCCGCACAGTTTTGTATCCTCAGGAAATTTGGAAACAGTAGATTTTAGTCCATGGTCTATATCATTTATATATACTAAGAATAGAAGTGGCCCAATAACGGAACCCTGAGGAACTCCACTTGTAATAGTTTTCCATCCAGAAGTTTTTCCGTTTAAAACAAATCTCTGTTTTCAATCATTCAACCAATTACTAGTCCAACTTATTAGGCTACCACTTACTCCGTGTGAAGCTAATTTGATAAGTAGTCTTTCGTGTGGGACGATATCAAAAACTTTTGCAGTCTAGATATATTAAATCTATATTTTTTCCTTTGTCGTGATTCGAAGTAACTGTGTTGTCAAATTCGAGTAAGTTAGTCACGCAAGTACGTTTCCGTCTGAAACCATGCTGGCTATCATTTCTCAAACAGTTACTTTCTAAATGATGTTTGATAGCATCTCTGGTGATAGTTTCCATAATTTTTCCTACGATTGGAGTCAAACTTATAGACCTGTAGTTTTTTTTCACCTTTTTTGAATATGGGAGTAACGTTAACTAGCTTCCATTCTCTTGGGACATTTCCGATTATGATGGATTTCTTGAAAATAATTTCTAATGGAACAATAATCTCATTTTTTATTTCCTTGAAGATTCTTGGATGCCAACTGTCATGCCCTGGTGTTTAATTAACTTTGAGTTTCTCTATACACCTTTTAATTTTTTATTTTGCTATATTTACCGTAGTTAGTAAGTTTACCCTAGACTTTTCACAAGTTTCAGTTTGGAGTTCACTTTGAGGTGTTTCGTTTACTAAGATAATTGTTTGAAATATCACACATTCCTTCATTTGAATATTCAACTCGACCGTCAGCAGATAATAGTGGACCAATGTGATTCCTAACAACCTTTTTATCTCCTATGTAACTATAGAATTCTTTGGGATTCTCTTTGGCTTTATCAGCGATATTCATTTCGTATTGTCGTTTTCGTTTTTTTTATTGTCTTTTTTAAATCTCTCTGTATTAATACATAACTTTGATAGTCATTAGATGTACCAGAGCACTTATATTTCTTATAAGTCTATCTCTTTTTAGCAAGCCTGATTTGGGGGGACGTCTGTCCTTAAAACAAATGTAAGTATGAATCATCTTAGTGAGCGTAATTTGAAATATTTCTCACATCTGATCTACAGGTCTTTCGTTTAATTTTGGCTCCCAATCTGTAAGCTGAAGCTCCTGACGTAGCCCTATGAACTGAGCTTTACTGAAATCGGGTATTTAGAAACACAAGTATCTATTCTAAAATTTTTTAGTAGTTTGAATCTAAGTTGTGATCACTATTTGCAACAGTTTCACCAACTTCTACATCAGTTACCATGCTCTCGCGACTAGTGATCAATAGATCGAGTAAGTTTTCATGTCTTGTGGTCTCTTTTACATGCTGAACTAAGTAATTGTCAACGAGAAAATTTATCAAGTGACTACCTATATGGTCATGTTCAAGGGTCATCCAATCAATGTCAGTAAAATTGAAATCACCCATTATCAATAAATCCCGGTTGCAGAAGCTAGACAGTTCTTGAAATAACAGTTTGTCGTCTGCTAATGATAATGTCTTTGGCCTATATATTACACCTACATTAATTTTGTGTCCATTTGTTTGGGTTAATTCTACCCACAAATTATCATATGCATCCTGTTTCACTTTCTCTAAAACACAAACATGGACATTGTTTTTAACGGACAACAGAACACCCCTACTTTTCTTGTGGTTTCTATCCTGATGAAAGTGTTTAAATCCCACAATATTAAATTCAGCTTCAAACTCTCCACCATTGAACCATGTCTCGGTTATTCCTATCATATCAAGATTTTCGCTTTTGACATACTGTACGCCTGTATTTCTTGGAATTTGTTTCTAATACTACGAGCATTAAAGTACATAGTTTTAAGAAACTCGTGATTATTTCTTTTTGACACATTTTGAGTTTCAATATCATGCCTTACATTATAATTTTGTTTTTTTATTGACACCTTGCTCTATATTGATATTTGGTCCTTCATTGACATTCAATGCCTCATTAACATTTCTCCCATCAAAATTAACATTTCCCCCATCACGGACATCTGGTCGCTCACGGTCATCCGATCTCTTTTGTACACTTTGTCCACCTACGTCACCGCGTTTCACACCGGCCTAGCGTCGTTTATTGACATTCTGTCCGGCATCCCTTCCTAAAATTATATTTTGTCCTCCAGTGACATTATATCCTACCGTGATATTTTGTCCTCCACTACCATTATATCCCATCGTGATCTTTTGTTCTCCACTGTCATTGCATCCCATCGTGATATTTTGTCCTTCATTGACATTCTGTCCGGCATCCCTTCCTAAAATTATATTTTTTCTTTCAATGACATTATATCCTACCGTGACATTTTGTCCTCCACTGTCAGTACATCCCATCGTGACATTTTGTCCTTTGACATTTCGTCCTCTACCGACATTATATCCTAAAATTATGTTTTGTCCTATACTGGCATATTGTTCTACATTAATGCTATACTCTACTCTGTTTTCCTCAGTACACTCTATTTCCCTTTCCCTTTGGGTTTCTACCACAAAAAAAAAAAAAACCTAGTTCATTACAAACTCCCACAAGTAGGTTTGTAAAAGCATCTTTGCCTCTGCGGGTAAGGTGGATCCCATCAGAAGCGTAAAGATCATGACGTCTGGAAAAGAGATACCAAGGATCAAGAAAGTGGTTTCCTAGTTGCGTGCCCAATCGTGATATCCTCTCATTGATCCCTATGGCTCTGCTGTTCCAACACGAGCCTGCGTAGATCCTCGGGAGGATCCCACAGACTACGTGACGGCTCCCACGTTCCTTCATATCCTGAAGGAGGACCTTGTAATTCCGAACAAGTTCCTCTGATTTCGCCTTACCCACATCATTACTTCCCGTATGAACAATCGTAACCTTGTTCGTCCGTCTTTTCTCCATGAGGGTTTGTGTACAATCGGCGATCCCACGGCCCGGAGCTGCCTAGTGTAGGCCTTATGGTCTCTTGCAGTCTCCTTCATTCTTATGTTATGTTCTTATGTTGACATACAAGCTTGCAACGTCGTTTAGTCTTCCGCTGCAGGATGTCGTCATAGCCTCCCACCGTGGAGCCCCCACCACCAAGAACTCCTGATTTTCAGGCACTTCATCCTCCAGCAGAGCAAAACGATTGGCTAGAGCCAGCGGTTGCTCCGCATGGCACCGGCTTACCGAACGCGGGCTTGACAAACGGGACCCCATGGAGCGCCACTCGCTCACGGCAGTGACAGAAGGGGAAGAAGTGGAACGCTCTTTGGGTTGTGGGAAGGATTCACTCTTCTTACAGAGCGCACTCCTGAGAAGACGAATTTCGTCCTCACACATCCTGAGATGGTCGTTCATGTTCACACAACCTTCACAAGCCATTTCGCTTCTCCTTCAGCAATACAAACGGTAAAGAGGAAATATAAATCAACAAAAGAAACCAAAGCGGTCTCTAAATAAACTAAATACACAAAGCTTACTCTGCTTACCTTATACTATTACTCCTACCTTTGGAGTACAGTAACAGAATACTGTTTTGATTCTAAATTAATAGAACACTACACTTTATCTTATATCTGTAACTGTATAGCGCTATACGTATACAATTACAAAAACACAACACAATCACTTGTCACTATTCGGAGATATAAATTTCACAGGTATTCGCTAGCTGGTGTCTCTGCAGAAAACGAGCTCTCTAGCTGAGGTCACACACACACACACACACACACACACACACACACACACACACACACACACACACACACACACACACACACACACACACACACACACACACATATAAATTATTTTAGACACTCATATATATATATATATATATATATATATAT
>NC_134782.1:73504259-73514259 GCF_046742065.1 Oratosquilla oratoria | reverse complement strand
GGGCTCATTATGGATGTTAGATCACCCATCAATTGAAAGACATACAGTTTCATTATTCAGGTCATCTGCACACTTTTTATATTCCTTTTCACACACAAGATCCAAGTACTTATCAGCAATATCTTTTCTGGATGGAGGAATATAACCTGGCCTCAGGTTCTGAACCATCTAGAGAAACTGAGAATACTGAACAAGACAAAATGGTGAATTTGTAGCAAATATAATTCTTGCAACTTCTTTGTCGATTTTTTTCTTTTGAGAGGCTGAAGTTTTTATGATAAATCTGTCCAGAGATGTTGATGACTTTCTTTTAGATGAAAATTATTTAGCAGAAGTGGCGCCTGTGGAAGAGTCTGATAGTGACCTTTTTAATGGTGGAGTCAGGTATGCAGATAATTCAAGTGGAGCCGATAATGAAGGGACTGAAGCTGTTGATACAGATCCTGAAAAAGAAACAGAAAATATTAGCATATTGCATAATTTATAAATGAATAAACAAATGAATGAATACAGTGTGATTTAGGCTACTTTTGAGTACAGTAGTTATTTTTTTAGATAATGATCATATTCACACAAGCCACTAAATTATTTGGAAATAATTAACAGGATATGAAATAGGTGGGCTTGGAATTCAGCCCACACAGGATTCAGTCCACTTTTAAATTCACTGAAAATAATGGGTTAGTTGGGTTAGGTTAGGCTAAATCCCATTGGGCTGAACCCCATGTGGGCTGAATTCCAATGGAACCTATGAAATATATTACACAATGTTGAATGAAATGAATAACAATCATCTAGGCCCCAAAGTTGAGTGGATACAGTATATTATAGTGATATAGTCATTACCCAAATTTAGAAGTAATGAAGTTGAAGTATCATCTCTTTAGGCTTTCAAATTTTTATTGCACATGCTCTCCATTGTTCACCAAATTTATATAGTTGCATATGAAAAGGGGGTTGCACACAATATAAGTAAAATTATTTACCTGGGTCATCAATTTCTTCTTCTGTATGCTGTGGCTGACCTTGGCATTTATCTCTGTGAGATTTCAATCTTGACACAATGCCCTGTTGTTCCTGGCTGCAGTCTTTGCATTTAGCTGGGTACCCTTTGCCAGTAGTTGTTAGTAGTTTTTCAAAATAGTTCCAGACAGGATCATTTTTTCTGCCTGAAGGAACCACTCTGCCAGGTCCAGAAGACATCCTTCCTGGTTGATTCCAAAGCAACAACTGACTCAATGAGAAGCTGCTTACGTAGAACAAGTTTCAACAAGAATCTTGTTGAAACATGTTGTGGGCTGCACATTGATATATACTACATGTAGGCTTATACTGTTCCTTGTATACTTATGCAAGTCTATATAACACTGCTCCTTATATGATATGTTCAAAATGTCCTTTAGCAATCAGATCGCATATCAGATAGCAATCCCACAATATTTAAAATCTATACAAAAAATCTATTTAACTCAAATAAATCTGATTTGAATAAATAATCGAATTCTTATATTAAAAAAAAAAAAAAAAAAAAAAAAAATCGCCAACCCTGGTGTCCACTAACCTCATACAATAATACCTGTTAAGTCCGGCTAAAATTGGCATTTTAAAGCATAACAGTGCCTTAAAAATAGTTTCTTTTTTCACTATAAAAGTTTATATTAACTTATACTGCATTGAATAAGTCAATAGTTGATATATTTGTCCTATTTACAATGTTAGGTTTCTAGATTTGATATATCTGTCCAATATAAAATATTAGGTTATAAAGAAATCAATGACCTCCGCTAGCGGAGCCAGGAATCTGGGTGCGCACGTCCTGTGTAATAGTAGTCCTTGATATACATACATATATATATTTATATATATATATATATATATATATATACATATGTATATATATATATATAAATATATATACATATATATATATATATTATATATATTATATACATATTAATTAATTAATCGGTATTTGAAATTATGTTATATATATACACTAAAATATTTTACAAAGCTCACGACCCCCTTCGCCTTAAGATGGCCGAAGCAGTGAACATTTACATCGAAAAACCTTCCATTAACATACAACTCATGCCCACAACCACACTCCCAAGCAGTAGACGCACATAACATAAACAATAACACCCATTTCCACAATCCACAATGAAGTTGCTACTTCCACGTACGCAGCGCTACCGATCACGGCTAGAGGCAATGACCTCTCCCAGTGTTCGGCCAATGTATGGATGTATATAAACCTATGTAATCACCAAACATTGTAACTCACTCCCTGAGGATGACCGAGTAAGGTCGAAATACGTATTGGACAAATTAAAAAAGAGAAAACCGCACCAAATGTCTTTTGGACACCTTCTCAGCTATTTGGAACCAGCACAGAAACTTGTTGCACGAGACAAATTAAAGCTTCAATATAAGCTCAACAACGCCATTGTCGATGTAGACTTCTTAAAATCATGTATAGTTAATGTGTAGTTAATGAATGGAATAAACTTCCTGCAGAGGTAGTGTAATGTAGTTTATTTCGAAGCTTTAAGATTCGTTTAGATAAACACCTAAGCAAGATGCTGTAATGCCCGCCATTTATTTTATATTATTCGTTTGTTATTATTTGTCTGTTTATCATTATTTATTTGGTTAAATGGGCGGGGGGATGGGGGGGTGAGGTAGTATGTGTGAGCAAATTTTGACGCAGCCCGAAGGGATTTCTCCCCGTCCTTTCCTTTTATGCAATGGGGGGACGGAGAGGGGGGGTCGCCGATTTAATGAAGCGGCCTTGCTGTGGATGTGCTGTGTCTTGCGACACTGCTTCTGACCCAGGGCAGTGGACAAGGTGCAGGGATGACCCGTCATTCAGGAAGTGCTCAGATGGGAGGGAGGGTGGAGGGGTGTGGAGTGTATTCAGGGATGGAATGGGTGGGAATGATTTTATGCCTTTTTTCTTTTTGGCTACCTCCCTGGTGAGGGGGAAAAAGCCTTGGTATATGTATGTATGTATTATATATTATTAGCTATCCATTTATTATTATCAGCTACTTACCTGTTTGTTTATTATTCAACTTTACCTATTTATTTATTTTATTTATTATTGTTTCTATTATTATTATTATTCTTATCTAATTATTTATTTATTATTATTATAATTTTTTTACATCCGACCTAGTTATGGACCAAAAGGTCTTCTGTCGGTATGCTCCTCCTTTGTAATCCTTTGTAAAACGAATTATGATCAACGAGTCTTCTAAAGGAGTGACCTGTTTCTTGTCACACTGAAACAGAAATCATTCAACGAATTTACGAAATGTGAAGAATCACATAACCTCTCTTCAGCTCCAACAACCGGTCTCCAAAACAAGTCACACGTAAGTCACGAACAGAAGATTTACCCCACGATATCACAATGTCAATATAATTTTTTCTTTGTAGAGTGCGTGGTACATTTTCTATTCAAGAAAATCACTTAACTGCAAGCTAAATAATACAAAGGAAATATATGAGTATATCACTTACTCGACAAAAAACATCATATTGACGTTGTAAGAAATGTGGCGTGGGTAAAAACTTTTACGTGTGACTGCACAAATTATTCCACACACACATACATTCATTCATGCATGCATGCATGCATACATCATACATACATACATACATACATACATACATACATACATACATACATACATACATACATACATACATACATACATACATACATACATACATACATGCATACATACATACATACATACATACATACATATATACATACATACATACATACATACATACATACATACATACATACATACATACTTACATACATACATACATACATACATACATACATACATACATACATACATACATACATACATACATACATACATATTTACATACACACATACATACATACATACATACATACATACATACATACATACATACATACATACGTACATACATACATACATGCATATTCATACATACATACATACATACATACATACATACATACATACATACATACATACATACATACATACATACATACATACATACATACATACATACATACATACATACATACATACATACATACATACATACATATATGCATACATATATACATACATACATACATACATACATACATACATACATACATACATACATACATACATACATACATACATACATACATACATATAGTACACTCATTCATACAAAAATACATACATACAAAGATTACAAAGGGATTACAAAGGAGGAGTATGCCGACAGGAGACCTTTTGGTCCATAACTAGGTCGGAAAAAAAATATATATGTATATATATATATAATGATAAATCAATCAATCAATCAATCAATCAATCGATGAATAAATAGATAAAAATTATAGTTACATAAATAGCAATAAATAAGTAAATAAACAAATAGGTAAAGTTAAATAATAAACAAACAGGTAAATAGTAAGTAATAATAAATCGACATAAATGATAATAATAAAAATCATGGAAATAATTATAAAAAAACAGACAAATAATAACAAGCATATAAATAGATAATATAAAATATATGGCAGGCATTACATCACCTTATTTAGGTGCCTATCTAAACATGTGAACAAAGAACAGTGAATTCCTCGACCTCTTCTGATATATAATTAATTTCGTGCACTAAATCGAAAATTAGTTTTGCTCATAAAGTATTTCCTTCGATAGTATAGTAAATTATATTCTTGCTTTTGTGGATTTTGGATACACATGAAGTAAAGTTGAAATTTTTCGTATTATAAGGAAAGGCAGAAGGCGTAAGAGGAGAGAAAGAAAGAGAGAGAGGGAGAGAGTGGAGAGAGCGAGGGAGAGAGAGAAAGAGAGAGAGAGAGAGAGAGAGAGAGAGAGAGAGAGAGAGAGAGAGAGAGAGAGAGAGAGAGAGAGAGAGAGAGAGAGAGAGAGAGAGAGAGAGAGAGAGAGAGAGAGAGAGAGAGAGAGAGAGAGAGAGAGAGAGAGAGAGAGAGAGGTAGATAGATAGATAGATAGATAGATAGGGGTCTAGGTGAATTCACTGACAACAATTCACCGACAACAATTCATCGACAACAATTCATCGTCACGCTCAATTCATCGATATACACAATTCACCGAAAAATGAAAATGAAAATATTCTTATTTGAAATATATGACTAGGTCGTGTTTTCATCCTTGATTTAGTATACTTTTACCTTTGTTAATGAAATAATTACTTTCATTACTTTCATTACTTTCATTACAAAAACAAAGTAGAACTTTTTTTTTCGTATTTATTAAGAATAGTTACAATTCTTTAATGACAGAACTATTAAAAATGACAAATTAGTTTAAACAAAACTTAAAACTATAAATTGTTTTACTTAAAACCAGAAAGCTTGGTTATGGGCGCCCGCAAATAATCAATGACGTTGCTATATGAAGGATATCTTTCTACAATGTTTTTTATCCGTTCAGAAGAGTCACGATATTTCTTTGTGGTTGAGATGACATAGAAAATGAAAACAACTGGACCAGAACCACATCTTCTTACGCGATCAAGGAATGGGGACCCAGAGGATGTAGAAGTGAGCTGAACCTCCCACGGACATTTCAGACAGTCGCGGACGGGTCAGTCAGTCCCGGATAACCTGACGACAATATATCGGTCCTACATGAGTAGTTCTTATTTTCTATGTTTTCATTATAATTCGTGATGTTTACGAAAACCGTTTTACATTCTTTAAAAAAAAAAAATAATAATAATAATTTGCTTGAAGGATGGCATAGGACATTTGAGACACAGGTTGCTGGAGACCACTCTAATGTAAGGAAGTTTTTCGATTGCCTGAAGAAAGGAGAAAACTATAATGAAGTCAAAGTCGATCAATACTTGGCTGGTACTTCATCTCAACCGCAAAGAAAGAAATATCGTGACTCTTCTGAACGGATAAAAAACATTGTCGAAAGATATCCTTCATATAGCAAAGTCGTTGAACTATTTGCGGGCAATAGCCCATAACCTAGCTTTCTAATTTTAAGTAAAACAATTTATAGTTTTGAGTTTAGTTTAAACTAATTTGCCATTTCTAATAGTTCTGTCATTAAATTTTTTTAACTCTTCTTAATAAATACGAAAAAAAAATTCTACTTTGTTTTTGTAGTGTCCTAAATAAAGGCTATGAAAGTAATTATTTCATTATCAAAGGTAAAATTATGCTAAATCAAGGATGAAAACACGACCTAGTCATATATTTCAAATTAGAATATATTTATTTTTATTTTTCGGTGAATTGTGTATATCGATGAATTGAGCGTGTCGATGAATTGTTGTCGATGAATTGTTGTCGGTGAATTGTTATCAGTGAATTGTTGTCGGTGAATTTGCCGGATCCTGATAGATAGATAGATAGATAGATAGATAGATAGATAGATAGATAGATAGATAGATAGATAGATAGATAGATAGATAGAGAGAGAGAGCGAGAGAGATCATAGAGAGAGAGAGAGAGAGAGAGAGAGAGAGAGAGAGAGAGAGAGAGAGAGAGAGAGAGAGAGAGAGAGAGAGAGAGAGAGAGAGAGAGAGAGAGAGAGAGAGAGAGAGAGAGAGAGAGAGAGAGAGAGAGAGAGAGAGAGAGAGAGAGTGGAGAGAGAGAGAGAGAGAGAGAGAGAGAGAGAGAGAGAGAGAGAGAGAGAGAGAGAGAGAGAGAGAGAGAGAGAGAGAGAGAGAGAGAGAGAGAGAGAGAGAGAGAGAAAGAGAGAGAGAAAATGACGTCTGCTAGAAATTAATTGAAGAAGGTAAGGATTGCAGAGAAAAGAGGATTAGCTCCCTCCACGCCGGCGTGGAGGCCCTTTAAAGATTTTCTTCTGGCCGACGCCAGACTCAGGCTTAGGAAGAAAATAGGCAAGAATTGGTTTAACGTCAGAGCTGTTAACGAATGGAATAGACTTAAGTAACCATGTAGTGAGCGGTGAAACTATCGATTGTTTTAAGAGAATGTTAGATAACTTTATGGATAGGGATGATGGGTAGTAAGGGACATGGAACTGCCTAGTGTAGGCCTTATGGTCTCTAGTAATCTCTTCCATTCTTATGTTTCTAAATGGGCTCTTGGTCCACCGCGACTCCATGTTGCCCCGACTCTGGTCTCAGCTGAATAAAATCGTCTGGTTTTGACCAAAATGATGTCTGGAAAGTGTGTGTCTGTGTTAAAGAGTGCATACGCCCACCTCTTGTAGCTTACGCTGACCTCTGAAAGAAAGAAAAAAAAATAGAAAGAGAATAAAAAAGCGATTAAAAACAAGAAAATGTAGAACAAATAATAAGAGGAAAATATAATTGAAACAGAAGAATAAAATAGAAGGGAATAATAACAACAATAAATAAACAATAAGAGATAAAAGGATCGACACATGAACATGACGGAAGGAACAAGAGCAACTTTGTTAGGCCGGTGTCACACTGTCCGGCGCCGCCGTTGCGGCTTGTTGTTGGCTATGACTACGAGTAAGTCTTCCTTATGAGTCATTGGACTCGAAAGGTTATATAGTATTGTGATCAGGGGAGGGGAGATCATGACGTCAGATGGAGTCATCTCCCTACTGTCTGTCTTCAAATCCCGTCAACTACCTCATTTCCACCTGGAAGTGCAGCCCCGAGTGGCTGGCACTTGATCTACGGACCGGGGCAAAGATCTTTCTTTACAAAAATCAGCTGTAGTTCCTCTACTTTCTCATATAAGGAGTATTGGCAACCGGCGACTGATCCCATGTTCCTACTATTATAAGGCAATAACACAGAAACAACCCCTCATTGGTACAAGAGACGTCTTATTCCTAGAGAGACTTATGGGCAAGTCTGAGGACCGTTGCCAGCCTCCATGGAGCTGCGGGCTTCTGTTGAGTGAGAGAGGGTTTTAACGGAGGTTACCCAGTGATGGTGTGACCTCGTTTGTCCTCGACCGTAATGACCCAAAATGGGTTAAACAAATCATTTCCGCTCGCCTTGGTGATTGATAAGCACAGCCGACTATTTGAAAAAAGTTTAGCAACGTTTAGAAAAATCCATTTGTTATACTAGAATTAGAAACGTTTTCGAAAAGCGGCTACGTTGGGGACGTTGGAAAAAAATGTCACACCAAAATTAGAGAAATATTGAAATATGACTGTACTCTGAAAGGGAGATGAATAATTGTTTTGTTAATATATTTTGTGAGTAATTTATTAATGACGCTGGACGGCTAGCAGAGGTATTTGAAAATATTATGGAAATGAGATTCCAGTCATATTGAATAAGGTTATGGTAACCCAGTGGGTTGTTTTATAAGAAGTTGGAAAAGGTACCTGAAGCACAATATATCATACATTTATTCATTTATTGATTTACTTATTTATCCATTTATTTACTAATTTATGTATATATTTCTTTATTCGTTTATTTATTTGTTTAATATATTTACTCGTTTATTCATTTATTCATTTATTTATTCGTTTTTAATTATTCATATATTGATTTATTCAATTATTCATTTATTCATATATCTGTCTATTTATCTGTTTAGCTTTATTTATGTTTTCGTTATTCATTAATTTATTAATCTATTATATATTTATTAATTCATGAATATTCATTCAATAATTAATTAATCAAATAATTTGTTTATATATTCATTTATTTATTTACTTATGTATCAATAAATTAGTCTATTAATTGATCTTTAACTAATGCATTTACTCTTTCATTCAAAATCTATTCTATTCTAGTCCATCAAGTATATATCTCATAATAATCAAATAGTTTCATCCAATCTAGTTATGGACCAAAAAGCCTCCTGTCAGTATCCTCCTTTGTAATCCTTGGATCATCCCTTGCATTTTCCCTTTTTTTCATTTGGTTTTAAAACCCTTTACTAGAAAGGTCTAAGCTCCCTCGTCAGTCTTAGACTCTGATGTTAAATATTCATCTTTGAATGAAAAAATAGTTTATTTGTCTGAAAGCAAGCAAGTATGAAATAAATTAGTTTGCCACTTGTTCTAAATATTTGTTTCAGTACCTTAGTTCCTTAAAAGATAAAATGCTGGTTTTAAATAAAACATTTATCTTTGAATAAACAAATTTAGTTCATTTATCTAAAAGCAAACAAGCATGAAAGAAATTAATTTGTCACTTATCCCAAGTATTTGTTTCCGTACCTTAATTCCTTAGAAGATATATTGGTTTTATTAGAAGTATATGACATGATAACTTGAAGAAAAAAAAATTGATGAAATGGTTATTAAGATTAGTAAATAGAACTTAGATTCTCGTTGGCCGAGAGGGTTAGAGCGTCGCTACTTGCAGCGGAGGTCGAGGGGAGCAGTTCGAACCCTGCCGCCAGCGAGTTGGACCGAGGGCATGATTCTTAAAATTCTACCCTACAAAATCCTCTGGAAGGGGATTTGTCCTAGCTTCCTGATATGGGGAGGGGAGATTTTCGCGGCGTTAAACTGAATCAAATATAACTCACATTTTTTATACCGTTTATTGTTTGCTATAAAACAGCATATCCATCACACCCGCCTTATGTTTTGCTGTTAATGTTTTCCAATAGAAGTTAAGTATTTCGATTTACTATAAACATTTTGACAACTTAAGAGATTTAGAAGAGGGTGATGAAACAATAATCCCATAGATAAATAGTAAAATAAGAATAAATAATATTTATTTGAAGGAATGAATTCCGTTTTAGATTCATTCATAACTTTTTCTATTTTGTATAAAAATAACACAGTGTTTTTTATGAAAATAGATGATATTTTGACGCAGCCCGAAGGGATTTCTCCCAGTCTTCTCTTTTTCTGCATGAGGGGACGCAGAGAGGGGGTCACCGATTAAATGAAGCGGCCTTGCTGTGTATGTACTGTGTCTTGCTTCATTGCTTCTGACCCAGGGTAGTGGGTGGGATATAGGGGTGACCCATCATCCATGAGGAGCTGAG
>NC_134782.1:73496759-73499259 GCF_046742065.1 Oratosquilla oratoria | reverse complement strand
TGGGGATAGGGGAATTTGGTGATAGTACTTGAAAAGGTCTATCTTAGGTGGTCTTTCCTGCGTTATCTACTAATGTGTCGATGAGGGGAAGCGGATAGCTGTACTTCACAGTAATGTCGTTGAGGCGACGGTAGTTTGTGCAGAGCCGCCACTCTCCATTCTCCTTCAGCACGAGCAGACAAGGGGAAACTCATGGAGATGAACTGGGGACGACTAGTCCTGTCCTTAGTAGATAGTTATTCTCTGCTCGAAGAATTTGCAGTTTGTGAGGGGGTAACTTGTATGGACTCTGGCGGATAGGAGGAATATTAGATTAGAGCATGATGTCGTATTCGGCAGTGTTACAAAGACCAGGGAGTTCTCTACATACCATACGGTATTTGGTAAGGAGCTGCATGATATCATCGCGGTGCGATGGAGGAAGGTTAGAGAGTAATGTCTCTGGATTTTCAAAGTGGAATTAGGAGTAATTGTATATGGATTTGGGAGGTTAAAGGTGGGATCAAGAGGGGTTGCATTCGAAATTAAAGATTGATGTGGTTAGTTACCACTTTATGGTGAATGGTAACCGTCCGTAAGAGAAGGATTAAAACAAACTCCAAATCTCTTTGGATTTATTATTGAATTTCCGCCCGCCATGACATAAACTATATACAATTAATATTTTATTACTTTGTATATTATACAATAATGTTATATGCCACCAGATACTGATCTCCGTAGTTCATCATTAGGGTTCCTTCGGTGGTATAGTTTCATTAGATTTACATGAACTGATTTTGAGTCTGCCTGTCTGGCGTAAGTACAACATAATTTAATTTATTTAATCTGTGTGACACAGTATATGGACCTTGAAATTTATTTGAGAGGGGACCCCCTGGAATTGGCAAATAAAATAAGACTTCATTACCAGGCTTAAACTTTCTTACTTTAGTCTTAACATCAAATTGTTCTTTCATTTTAGATTGAGCTAGCCTAAGGTTCTCTAAAACAATAGTTCGAACAGCGTTTCAACTGATCTTAGTATTGATTTACAATCTGCTTGGGGTGGTTAGGGCTTTTATTGTGCACTTACTTTTTAAGACTTTAAGAGGTCCTATCACTTGTCGATCATAGAAGAGTTCAAAAGGAGAATATCCTAGTTACTCTTGAGTGGCTTCTCTAGTGGCAAATAACCTAATCAGATTGTCTTCCATTACAAAATTTACGTAGCATTGCTTTAAGAGTTTGGTGGAAACACTTGAGGGCTCCTTGTGACTTAGGGTGATAAGCTGTTGAGAGATTTTGTTTTATCTCTAGTTCTTTTGGTACATTGGCAAATAGTTCACTTGGGAAATTTGTCCCTCTGTCAGATTGGATTCTTTCGGGCAAATCTACTCGAGTGAATATATATTAGAGTGTTAGCGATGTATTTTGCATCCATCCTTTAGATAGGAAAAGCTTCGGGACACATTATAGTCAGAATGTGTTGATTTCACTTTTTTTTTTTTTTTTTTTTTTTTTTTGCAATGGCCCCACTATGTCCATGATAATTTTATCAAAAGGGTTTCCTGACACAGGGATGGGAGATAAAGGGGCTTTAGGGATTTTTTGATTAGGTTTGCCAACGAGCTGACAAACATGACAGGTTTGAACATATTCTTTAATGTTCTTTTTTGGACTGGGCCGAAAGAAATGTTCAAAATTTTTGTTAGAGGTCTTACAAACTCCCACATGACTGCCTGAACCATCATGAGCTATTTCGATGCTTTAGGATCTAATTGCTCGAGGAATAATTACTTGATAAATCTCTACCCAAGTGTCAGAATTTAAATGTAAAAGGGACTTTGTACGTCTTGTTGGTAATAGAATCCAGGGAACTTGTCTACTTTACCCTTAGAATATTCTGGTAATCTGTGGAAGTGTTTTAAAGTAGAGTCGGATTGTTGAGCTTTGATGAGGGTAGAAGGTGACATGATTTGTGTAGACAGATAAAAATATCAGGTGCATTTTCATTTAAGGAAAATGATTGGGAACGAGTTACTGCACATAGGGGGAAATCAGGATGCATGTGATCTACAATTGTAGGACTTTTGTTACAAGGGTTTTGACTATATCTAAGGGAGGTACTACTAATGAAGCTACAAGGTTATTACATAGGATGAGCTCAACTCCAGGAATTGGCATTGACTTTTCTCTGAGGCCATCTGTTACTTCTTTATTTACAAGATTACATTTAAGGAATATTTTAGCTAGATTTGCGGATTGAGTAGTAGAAGAATCACCGATTTTTAATTTCCAGTCCTCTTTTCAACTCCAGGTAGGGCGTTTTTAAATAAAATGGATTAAGCAGCGTCAGTGTCTCAAAATAGTTATTGGAAAGATTGGACCTTGCAACTTCATCAGAGGACTTGAAATCTTTAAAGAGATCCTCAGGAGATGTCAAGGTTTGAGTCACAATGTGTGACATGGGTTTAGGAGGACTTATGGATTTACAATACTCACACAAAACATTAATGGG
>NC_134782.1:73486759-73491759 GCF_046742065.1 Oratosquilla oratoria | reverse complement strand
AGCGTGCGTTCACACACTGTTCTACATGGACTGCTACCAACGCTGAATTGAAAAGAATCTCTCAACTCCTCAACAACGGCTACAAGAAAGAAGAGATAGACGAAGTCATAAGAAGGCGACTGGACACTTTCATGGCCCAAGAGACACATGTGGACAACCACGCGACCATCAATTTGTATTATAAAAACGTTATGTCTTCTGCTTATAAACAAGACGAGAAAGTCATGCAGAATATCATCCAGCGTAATGTTCAACCCACCGATCCCGACACACACATCAAACTCACAATTTATTACAAATCCAAACGAACTTCCAACCTAGTAATGAAGAACAGCTGTCTACCACCAACAAATACACTTCAAAAAGTGAACTTAGTATACCAATATACTTACAATATTGGTGACTGCAGTCGCCTACCTACCAGGTATATAGGTTTCACTACCACTACACTGTCCAAAAGAATCACAGCGCACTTACAGGATGGAGCGATACGCCGCCATAATGACAGGACACATGGGCAAACACTGAGCAGAAAAATGATGGAAGGAAATACAGTAATCCTATACAGTGAACATGACACCAAGAGATTACGAATGACGGAAGCTGTGTATATTCATAACTTAAAACCTGCCATCAACATCCAACAAATGCCCGTTTCCACTCTTCCTTCAGCTAGAAACTCAAAAGCAACACACGGAGCGCCACAAGGACTTAGACAGCACCTTCCGCAAAAAGGTCACCTCCCCCAGTGCCAACATAAGCCAAATATAATCACCATTTCAATCTAACACAACTATACTTACCCTCCTGCAGATGGCCGAGTGAAGACCGAAAGACATCTCGAGTTATTATGGATTTTAGAAACTTACTTAGTACTCTCGGCTACGAAGATCGGAACACCGTTAGAAAAATTGAGAAAGCAAACTACAAACTGAATAATGCTGTAACTGCTGTCGACTTCAACAGAACATGTATTCTGAATGGCCTTTATCCCATATATATATATATATATATATATATATATATATATATATATATATATATATATATATATACTGTATATATTTATATATATATATATATATGTGTGTGTGTGTGTGTGTGTGTGTGTGTGTGTGTGTGTGTGTGTGTGTGTTTGTGTGTATGTGTGTGTGTGTGTATGGATGTGTATGAATGTGAGACATTTTGGCACATTTTCGTAGATAGGAGACTAGTTTCTTAAAAAGCTTTCTAAAAAAAATGGTGCTATAAAATGAATAGTGGGTTATTTGTGCATCTTGTCTTCCCTCAGTGGACGATATCTTCCCTAGGGTGCTCTGGAGTTCCATTTTAGGAGCACAAATGTGGCTGTGGCTATATCCATTTAGAATTTCTCGTTCTATTGTTGGTATTATTGCAAGTAGCCATATTCAATGACTCAGTGACTTTTTTTACCCATTACTAAAACAGTGGCTTTCTCCCAATTTGGAAGCTGTTGTTTTGTATCAATGTGGTTTACTGGAGCGTTTGTCTCTTCGTTAGTACTCGTACGTCTCATCGTAGTAAGCGCTATTTAGTAACTATAACGAGCGCTAACACAATTGTATATTTTAAAAGAAGATTATAACTTTATGGATAGGAATGAAACGTGGTAAGGGGCATGGAACTGCCAACTGTAGCATTATGGTCTCTTGTAATCTCCTCAATTCTTATGTTCTTATGCATCCGTCATAGAGCATCTTGTATACGATTATTGTGTCATTGTTGGTCTAGGTGCTCCCTTTCCTGATCAAATGTCTAGTATACTCGTATTTCTGCATGTAGCACGGTAAATATCCGAGGATTTTTTTTTGTAAAACGTAAGGATATCTTTTGAGATTTTATGGATCTGCAAAAGGCTTACGACACGATGGGTAGGAAGGCTTTGTTGAAGATATTTAGATGTCTGAGGTGGGAAGGAAGTTTTTAAGGGGAGTCAAAAGTTTTTACGTAAATACTAAAGATTCATGTAGAGTTGGAAATGATGATAATGAGTGGTTTGACGAGGAGGTAGGGCTGCGTTAGGAATATATAATGTCACCATGGTTGCTCTACGTGTACATGGATGAGGTGGTACAGGAGGTAAATGTGAGGGTGATGGGTAAATTTTTAGAGATGGTTAGTGAGTGTGTAGTGGAGTGGGAGGTGAGCCAGTTGTTATTTGCTGCTGACATTGCAGTTGTGGCTGGGTAAAGGAAAGTTCAAGGCAGCTAACAATGGACTTTGAGATGGAATGAGGAGAGAGCTGAAAATAAACATGGGCAAAAGTAAGGTGGTATGATATTCGAAAGAGGGTGGCAGTGAGATATATGTAAGTCTTAAAGGAGAAAGACTAGAGGAAGGGAAGTGTTTTGAGTAGAGTCACATGTAGGAAGGAATGGAGGAGTGGCGTTGGAGATGAACTACAGAATAAAGAAAGCAAGTAAGTGTCTAGGTGTGACAATAGGTAGCCCTCTTGGAGTTCTGTTTGCAATTTTCTAAATGGGCACCATTGAAAGAAAGCTGCTGACAGAGACTCACCCCTCCCTATACTGCAATTTTCGCCTTAGGCCGGGAGCAGACAAGGTACACTGTGGCGCCACGTTGCCGTGTCGGTGTGTAACGGGGATGTCTTCCTATATGTTTCCATCATTTACAAGCAAAGCCACGCACACGAGCTACCGCCAGGTGGCCTTATTCGCATTAATGGCAGTCCTTTGGTACTTTTCTTTTTATCTGGCTGCCGTGGTCAGACGATTTTATTTACATGGAACCCCGTCGGTGGTGGGTGGCCTGGAATCTGGAAAGGATGCACTCGAATAACCCGTGTCAAAGAATTGATTGATTATTATCTTTTTCGGATCAGGCAATACGAAAGGAATCCAAGGTCACGTGTGCAAGTCACGTCAGGCAGCAGCAGATAAAAGAAAAAAGAAAACTAATTTTCGCTTTAAAGTGAGTATTTTTGGACCTTGTGGTTCAAAACGATGACGCCCTTTTTTCTCTTGTCTTCTGGGTCGCGTCTGCAGTTTTCTGGTCACAGCCTCCAGCAGTCGACTCTCTTCTTTCTTTGGTATTGAGCGAGGCCGAGCACCAGAAGTCGCTCACTTTCTTGTGTTCGTGAGGTCGAACGAAGCGGTGAAACGCAATTTTATGAACCAGCTTTTCGTTCACGCGTTTCTGAAATATTCACGAAGTTAAATGAAAAAGTGATATGTAAATGTTTGAAACAAACAACACGATGAGGTGAAACGAAACAGCGTAACATGAACGCTATAAGAGAAGTTTCCGCTTAAGCAGCTCTTCTGCCAAACTATTAGTTCCATCACTGAAAGAACACACGTTACGAACTCTGTTTTGGGTAACCCTTCCTCCCTTTTCTACATCTTTAATGCTCATAATACAACGCAGGGGAGTCTGCATGGGACAGCGGGTCGCATTCCTGCCTCGGACACAGGAAGCATTCCCCATCCTTTATTTTTAGAAATTAGATATCGTATATCTCTTTAAAACCGACTGGTGCATCAGAGGAATGTGGCTCCTTTAGCCCTTTGTACTAATTCGAGACCAGGGGACGGAAAGCCCATCTGGTAAGAAAGCCCGAGTTCGATCTCCAAATACTAGCAATTCTTCAAGTCACAACCCGCCTCTGCAATAGCGGACACAAGAGGTTCCGTATACCAGTGCTAGCATGACCACAGGAACTCCAACATGCCTGAAACTCTACATGTAATTATCACCATATAATCTATTATCAACACCAGAAATACTCAAAATGTCTTCCCAACCAACTCTCCAGGGTGTATCTATTGTCCTCCAGATCTCAAACAAGGGACATTCAATTGTTCCTAGTGACCCGAAGACCAGACTTCCAGTCAACACCTGCTCGAACAGTAGAAGCCGTCAGCGCTTGAACAGTAGGCTTCACCAGCATTTCATGGAAACGCCCTGACACCTGCGTCGGACAAAGGGACCGCGCTACTCGACTACAATGAGTAGGGTGCATGTCCGGCGCCGTCATCGTTGCTCAAACCCGACGCGATGGAATTTTTTATGTATATGGTACCACTGTAATTTTGTATATATGTATATAAAATCTGGCAAACCCCCGAGATTACTTCGGAGGTTGCATTGTATGTAGAAACCAGAAAGAATACTGGAATTAGAAAAGAAAAGACACCGCTCAGACTTTGTCTCTCCCAAGCACCAGTAACTTAATAATGTACTTGTTGATAGAACTACACATCTACAAATCAACTGAACGGGATCAAGTCAATTTGGAGGTACAGAGAAAGCATCAACCCCCTAGGGATAGGCTGATCCTATCATTGGACCACTAAAGCTGAAGTCTCTAGACCACCGCTGTCGGATAACCCACTAATCATAGGCTATGATATTTATTTTTTACAGTTGAATAAGTTTGTCCGGCATCAGCAGAACGAGAAGCGGAAGAGCTCAATGCAACGCCATATCCGTGTCTCTGAGCCTTAGAACCTAGATTTACTATCAAGAAGAATTTCTGCTAAGTTTTCTGTTATAATTACAACATCCTCTTTTTTTCTCTCTTTCATACCTTCCTAGTGTTTCTGCTAGACTCTCCAAGGCATCTATGTGTCCGTTTCAGTCGAAATATGTAGTTTGTCTTTGCTGGAATCGATCAGAGTCTCTCTGCTAGTCTGTCAGAATCTGCCATTTTGTCAGAGGCCAATTTCCGGAGCCTACTGAGGTCTCTTGGTGCATGACGGAGTCCACCTCTGTCGGATTTTGTTGAAGTCTGTCGGGTTCTTTCGGAGTCTGTCGTATGAGTCTGTCAGAATCTTCGAGGTTGTTAGAATTTGTTGGTGTCTATAGTCTCTACAAGAATCCGACGTTTATTTGGGAACGAATTTTTCATAGAATTGACCTGAACTTATACTAGGAAACCCGTGGCTCGTTTAAACAAAATTTGTCTTCCTTTGTTTTTAATTTCATTTTGGGGGAGCTTATTATTGAAAATATGGCGC
>NC_134782.1:73479259-73481759 GCF_046742065.1 Oratosquilla oratoria | reverse complement strand
CTGAAATGGATGGAGGATTTCTTGCATGAAAGAAAAATGAGAGTAGTCTTCAGAGATAGAAGTTCTACTCGGGAATAGGTGATTAGTGGTGTACCACAGGGATCAGTATTGGTTCCGATAATGTTTGCTATCTATGTAAATGATATGGATGAAGGTGTAGAATGTTACATGAACTTTTTTGTAGATGACACAAAACTGATGAGGAAAATAAGTACATAAACGGACTCTGAGTCGCTGCAGAGAGATCTAAATAGGGTTTGGGGATGGAGTCAGAAGTGGGAAGTGGACTTCAACATAAAGAAATGTTGCATAATGGAATTTGGAAAAAGTATAAAAAGTGTATATATATATATATATATATATATATATATATATATATATATATATATATATATATATATATATATATATATATATATATATATCAGGACAATATAAAATCGGTACAAAGAAAGTAAAGAAAGTGAGTTCTGAAAAAGACCTGGGAGTAATTATCACAAAAGACATGACTCCTGATAAACAGATAAATAAAATTGTCGGAGAAACCTACAACTTGCTAAGATCAATAAAGGTGGCCTTTACCTACTTGGACGAAGAAATGGTGAAGAAAATACTAGTCACACTGATAAGGCCAAGACTGGAGTATGCAGCGACACTATGGACACCCAGTACTAAAAAGAATATAAAGAAAATTGAAAGAATCCAAAGAGCAATTACGAAGATGGCCCCAACACTTTCAAAACTGTCATATGAGGAGAGATTGTCAAAGCTGGAATTACCGACTCTGGAACAAAGAAGAGAAAGAGGTGACCTATTGACCATCTATAGAATCATGAGAGGCATGGAAGTCCTTGATAGAGAAGACTTACTAAATTGGGATAAGAGAAATACAAGAGGACATGAAAAGAAACTCAAAAAGGACAGTTTAAAAGAGACATGAAAAAGAACAGCTTTACACACAGGGTGATGGATGTCTGGAACAAATTGAACGAACCAATAGTGTGTGCAAAAACCATACAGGAATTCAAAAGCAAGCTAGATACTGCGAGACATAAAGACGGGACACTACGAGCGTAGCTCACCTTCCCGTAAGACACAACTATGTAAATACTAGGTAAACATACACACACACATATATACACACGCTTGCACGAACGCGCGCGTGCACACACACACACACACACACACACACACACACACACACACACACACACACACACACACACACACACACACACACACACACACACACACACACACACACACAGAACATATATATATATATATATATATATATATATATATATATATATATATATATATATATATATATATATATACGCGCATACACACGCGCATACACACGCGCATACACACACACATACATACACACATACACACACATACACAGACGCACACACACAGACACACACACACACAGACACACACACACACACACACACACACACACACACACACACACACACACACACACACACACACACACACACACACACACACACACACACACACACACACACACACACACACACACGCACACATAGTATAAGGTCAAACAAAATACTGTTTACATTGTGATACCCTTTGACACTCACAAATCGTTCATACTGACACTAGATAATGATTGAGTCAGGAAGCATGAAGCTCTCAGTGTCCCTAGAGTACTGGCACTTTATTTGTGCACGATCGACCCTTTCTTTGATAAATTCAATTCATCAGCATCAAAGGAAAAATAAAATCTTGTGGTTGACAAGGTGAAACGGTGAAATATGTTGTCGGGGTTGGAGTGCGGACTTCAAGAGCTTAAAACAATGACGGCAATGTGGTGTTTCAAGTCACATTTCCATCAAGGCAACACGGTTGTATTCCAATATCACGCAAACTCATTTTCACCTTCGTTCTTGCACTTGAAAGATCTGTTTTTTTTTATGGAATAGTTGCGTTAAATTAGGTTAGGTTATATTAAGTTAGGAGCTACTGGACAATGTAATTTTTTATGTTAAATATTCGTGTTTGTCTGATTCTAGGCTTTTTGTAACAAACAATTTGCCCGGCTTTCAACATATATGTTGAATGAGGCTCCCAGCCAGGAGACATGTTGCCTTCAACAAGAGCTTCAAGCCAGGAGATATGTTGCCTTCAACAAGGTAACATTGTTGCTTTATTTACATGTCAATTTTTATATTAAATACTACAATTTTTTTCCCACCGATTCAACAAATAATGAACCATTTTTCAACATGATGTCTCAGGCGACGATCGCTGCTGTTGCGTATTTGGGGCAATACTACGCTATTTTGAAACAAACAAACAGACTTGGGGGACTTTATATTATCGAAACAGATATGCTACCAAGACCTGAAGCCGCCATACGGGATGGCCCTACTGTCAGGGGCTCCGAGGGTCCCACCCGACCTACTTCCTCGGGGAAGTTGTCCGCGGATTTTCTTTCTAAAACGGCGCGGCGCGACTCGGTCTC
>NC_134782.1:73459259-73461759 GCF_046742065.1 Oratosquilla oratoria | reverse complement strand
CCTTAGGTTCCTGAATGCAGCGGTTAAGTATTCAGTTTCTTCTTGTAAATACTCTTCGCTGCATATTCTAAGAGCACTAAGGTAAAACCCAATGATAACACCTGATTTGGTCTTCTCGTCATGTGCGCTAAAATAGTGGATGAAGTCGTCTTTGTTTGTCGGTTTACGGTATACCTTGAACCTAGCGCTGCTGTCCGATCTGATGACGACAGCGTCTAGGAAAGGTAGGGAACCGTTGGTCTCTTCCTCTACTGTGAATTTAATTCTTTGGTCTACGTTGTTCAGTTGTTCCAGTAGGTTTCTTGTGTTGTTTGTTTTGTGTGAAATGAAGAGGATGTCGTCAACATAACGGTACCACTTGGAGTTAACTGGGATGATATGTAGAAAATGGTCCCTTTCCAAAGTCTCCATGTAGAGCGATGCTGCCACCGCACTCAATGGAGACCCCATTGGAAGCCCTTCATGTTGCCTGTATTCCTGTTTGTTAAAAACAAAAGAACCAAACTTTATGCACTTTTTTACTAACTCTAAGTAGTCACGCTTGTTGATGGGTAAGTTGTCGGTGTCAATGTGTTGTACTGGCTCTTTAACAGCCCGAAGGGCACCATCTATTGTTACGTTTGTGTAGAGGGAAGTGATGTCAAGGCTTACCAGGCGTTGGTCTGTGAAGTCAAATGTGTTCAGTTTGTCTATCAGATCGAAGGAGTTTCTAAGGTGTGTTCCGCTAATGCTACCTAAAGAGGATGTAAGAGGTTTGGCCAATAGCTTGGCTAGTCTATGTGGTGCGCTACCTATGCCAGAAGTTATAGGTCGGAGGGGATTTTCATTTCCATTATCATTGTTATCATTATTATTGTTATAATTACTATTAATAATTTCTTTATTATTAGTGTTATCATTTATATATTATTACTTTTATTATTATCATTATCATTATTATTATTATTACTTTTATTATTATTGTTATTATTATTGTTACTAGTATTATCTAAATATTTAAATTTTCATTTTTATTATCATTGTTATCATTATTCTTGTTACTATTAATAATTTCTTTGTTATTAGTGTTACCATCATATCTAATTGTAAAATTTCATCATTGTTACGTTAGCCACAATGTAATGTTCACACTCGTCACCAACTATGGTAACACGAGGAGGTAGTGAGGTCAACCCCATGTATATAATGCCCACAGCCCGTTTGTACACATATTCCTTTGAAAAAGCATACCTGCGAAACTAGTCAGGAATAAACTCAAGACTAAAACTCCTGTGTCTCCTACTCCGCTTACGTCAACCTGTCAGAATGTCTCAATATATATATATATATATATATATATATATATATATATATATATATATATATATATATTTGTGTGTGTGTGTGTGTGTGCGACACACACACACACACACACACACACACACACACACACACACACACACACACACACACACACACACACACACACACACACACACACACACACACACACACACACACACACACACACACACACACACACACACACACACACACACACACTTTGTGGCGCTGTGGTTAGAGTTTTCGCGTGGCACTACGGCGGTCCGGGTTCGAATTCCTCTCATGACTGAAATAATTTCAGTATCGCTGCGCTGGGGGGTGTTACTCCAAATCTCGTGGGCGGGTAGTTGGGTGTCTGTGTGCGTGTAAGGTCACAGTATTACCCATAGATCGGTCATACGAGCTCTGAGTTCATATCTGGGAGGTTAATAACTGTCGTTCACGAGTCCAACACGTGATCCAAGACCATGATGACCATGGTGAGTCACACACACACACACACACACACACACACACACACACACACACACACACACACACACACACACACACACACACACACACACACACACACACACACACACACACACACACACACACACACACACACACACACACACACACACACACACACACACACACACACACACACACACACACACACACACACACACACACACACACACACACACACACACACACACACACACACACAAACACACTTGTACAGTATACGAGTAGCTCCGTGGGAAAGTGATCCAAGCGCCATGGGTCGCCAGACCCTGATTTCGTGCTCAATCAGTCGACCTGGGCGTCCTGGTCGAGGGAAACGAATCCAACTCCCACTAGGCGGTGCGGGAAGGCCAGGTCGGCTGGTTGAGCACGAAATCAGTCTGGCGTCTCGTGGCCCTTGGATTACTCTCCCACGGAGCTTCTCATGTATACATATTATGTATGTATATATGTATGTATATATATATATATATATATATATATATATATATATATATATATATATATATTTGTGTTTATATATATATACATATATATATATATACATATATATATATATATATATATATTTATATATATTTATTATGTATCATATATTATTTGCATGAGGGGAAGGAGAGGAAGGGCCGCCGATTGAATAAAGCGGCGGCCTTGCTGTGGATGT
>NC_134782.1:73434259-73454259 GCF_046742065.1 Oratosquilla oratoria | reverse complement strand
AGAAGGCAGGATATAATGATGAGTGGGGAGTGACTGTATAGATAATACTATCATGCAAGGAAGGGAGGTATGGGAGGGTAGGGGTGTTTATGTGTGTGGTATTTTGATGCAGCCCGAAGAGATTTCTCCCTGTCTTCTCTTTTTCTGCATGTAGGGATGGAGAAAGGGAGTTCGCCGATTAAGTGAAGCTGACTTGTTGTAGTTATACTGTGTCTTTCTACATTGCTTCTAGCCTACGGCATTGAGCGGGATACAGGGATGACCCGTCATATATGAGGAGTTTAGATGAGAGAGGGAAAAGGGAGGTGGGTGGGGGTGGAATGGGTGGTAATAGGTACTTGCCTTTGGCTTGGCAACCTCCCTTTTAAGGAGAAAAAAGCTTTTGGTATAGATAATGGAATTTAATGTATCAATATCTAGTAAACATGGAAGACCGAAGTAATTCATTACTTTCCTTTTTCGAGCCTATTAATTTATTGTATTTTGATACGTCGAATCTATAAGAGAAATTGTGGTTCTTGTGATGTAAACCTGATCCCAGTTTGGATCCAAGCTCTATTCCAGAGTAGATTTAAAACGCTTATTATTGGCCAGAGAAATACCTTATAAGGATTACGTCACGTGAACGAAGAGACTTACCCTCGAGGTATATCCTTCGCTGCGCTTTTTCCAGATTGGCAGTGATCGAGCCAAGGCCTCTCAGATGAACCTTCATTTCCCTCCCGAACCGGTGTTATTGCTGTCACGAGGCTCTTGGGTCTCCCCTCACGCCTCGAAGATAGGTCTCCATTCTCGTCTTTGTCGACTTGCAGCTCCGTTTCCCTCTCCATACTCGTCCCGCCTTCCCTTTCCTCTCTCTCACTCACCCTCTCATTATCTCTCTCATTCTCGCTCAATCGGTCGCTCTTTCTCTACCTCTATCTCCATCTTTCGCTACGCCTGTCTATATAATTTTTGTTGCCTTAGTGATTGTTTGTTTGCTAGTCGATCTCATCTTCACGCCAATCTATTCATCCTCTTCACCTCTTTGGACGGTACCCTTAATGTACAGACTTTCTTCTTGTTGATACCATCATCTTCATTTGTATTAGGGAGGAAGTTGAATTTGAACGATAGGACATCGTTTTGTTCAACTGAATAAAATTGCCTGGCGTCACCGTAGTGGCATAAGGTTCTTGCTCCCCTCAGCTGAATAAAATCTTCTGGCAGCAGCTAGAAGGATTAATTTTCAAAGGTGTGTGTACCAACATAGTAAAAGGCTAAAAGGAGTTGCTTGCTATCGACTCCTTGTCGCTTTTCTAAAGTTTAAGAGGGAAATAGGCAAGAACTGGTTCGCCAACAGAGTGGTTAACGAACAGAATAAACTTAGTAACGATGGTGTAACAGTGCTGAAACAATTGGTTGGTTTGAGAAAAGATGAGGTAATTTTATGGACAGGGATGGCGGGTGTTAAAGGGACATGGAACTGCCTTGTGTATGCCTCAGGGCTTCTTGTAGTCTCCTCCATTCTTATTTTCGTATGTTCTTATGTTTATATTCGTCCTTTATAATTATTATTTCAACTCGCGACAGATTATCTGATTCCACTAAAGGTGAGACGGGACTGAATCTGTAAAGGAGTCTCGACTGAGGTTTTTTTCAACCCCGAGTCCACGTTAATGTTGAATTTGTTTCTCAAAGTGCTAGCCAGAATGAAACCTATAGAACTTTTTTTTTTATCTTTTACTAGTTATTTTTGTTTATTTATTTATTTATCTCTTCATATTTCATTTGTTATTTTTATTTGTCTATTCATTTATCTTTTTATCTTTTATTTGTTGTTTTTATTTGTTTATTTATTCAGTTATATTTCTACCTTTTATTTGTTATTTTTTGTGTATTAATTTATTTATTCATTATATTTAGCTTTTTTGTTTGTTATTTTTATTTATTTATTTATTCATTTATTCATTCATCTTTTATTTTCCATTTGATATTCTTATTTGTTTATTATCTATTCTTATTAATTAATTATTTTATCTGTTTATCCATTTATTAATTCACCTATCTATTTATTTGTTTTCATTTCTCTACTTTTTGATTTTCTATGTGTTTGCTTGTTTATATTAATTGATTAATTAATCTGTTTATTTATCTACTTATTTATTGGTTTATATTGATTTTTTTCTTTTTCATCTATTATTTATTCATTTATATGTTTATTCATTTATTTACTTTTTTATATATCTATTTATTAGTTCATATATATGTATACATATATATATATATATATATATATATATTTATACATATAGATATAAATATATATACAGTATATATATATATATATATATATATATATATATGTATATGCAAAATAACCACAGGTGATGTGATTGCTTGCATATATATATGTATATATATATATATATATATACATATATATATATGTATATATATAAATGTATATATGTATATACATATATATATATATATACATATATACACACACACACACACACACACACACATATATATATATATATATATATATATATATATATATATATATATATATATATATATATAATAGTAATAATAATAATTTATTTACTTATTTATCTATTTTATGTAATTGTTCTCTCACCCACCGTGGCCTCAACCTTTTGGTGTCTTTGATTTACCCCACAAGTAACTTTAGTGGCCCCCCTACGTACCAGAGTTACACAGCAATTTCTTATTATTAGAGACTATAGTAATCTCTACACAAAGAATATTGTCCTGATCACTTGCGACTTCCGGAGTCCCTTCTTTCTTCTGCCATCCCAAATCTTTCATTTGTCTCTTGTATGGCTCTGGTTCTGGGGCTGGTTTTCGTTGACGATATAGAATATGAATCCTCTTTCTATTATTCCTCTTCCGAATACCCCGTCTCCTCCGTTTCCTCTTCCTCTTCCTCTTCCTTATCTTTTCCATCTTTCTACTCCTCCTTCTCATCCTCTCATTTTCTCTCCCACTCTTCGTCGTCCTCCTCTTTAATTTCTGCTCACCTCTTCACCTTTCCTCCTACTCACCAATACAATGACACTAAGCATTCTCTCCCTCTCTTCCTCCTTCTGTTCCTATTCCTTCCTCTCCTTATGCTCTCATTTTCACTCCCACTCTTTGCCCTCCTATTCTTTAAATTCTTTTCCCCTTTTCACGTTAACCTCCCCCACCTCCACCACAGTGACACTGAGCACCAACCACCCCCACCCCCACCCCTCCTTCTTCCGTAGCACTTCCACAAGCGGACGTGCAACCTCTTTCCCATCGGCTCGCCCGGGACACCTCCACCTCTCACCTCTCTCTCTCACCTGCAACCCAAGCTCACCTCAACTCTAATTACCTGTCTCTCTCCACTGACATTCGACCTACAACCTTTCTCTCCACCGCTCCGCCACCTCTTGTGACCTTTTCCTTTCCTGTATTACGAAATCGAACTTGAAACTTACATTTCCTTGTCGGGGTTGGGTCACCTGTAAAGAGTCTTGTAAGGACCAAATGGGCTATGATGACGCCATTGTGTTTGTAGTTCCCCCTGCTCCCCTTGAGCAAGGGAACAATGACCTCCCCCCCCTCCCAGTCACTCCTACAGCCCTATAACCTACACTAATAAGAACACAAGAACATAAGAATGGTGGAGACTGCAAGAGACTATAAGGCCTACACCAGGCAGTTCCATGGCCCTTACCACGTGCCATCCCTATCCATAAACTTGTCTAATCTCTTAAAAGAACCAATTATTTCCACACGAACTTCGTGGTTATTAAGTCTATTCCATTTGTTCACTACTCTGTTAGTAAACCAGTTCTTGCCTATTTCCTGCTTAAACCTAAATTTGTCCAACTTGAATGGATTACTACGAGTCCTGCCCTGCTCTCTTAATATAATGACCTTGCCTGTATCACCCTTGTTTTGGCTTTTGACCCGATATGCAAAGGAATTTGAAAAGGTTTTTCATACTCACTCCTTCTTCCTCTTCCTCCACTTCCTGCTCTTTTTTTTTCTCCTTTCTCCATTTCTTATTCATCCTCATTTTCTTTCTCCTCCTCCTCCGCTTCCTGCTCGTTTTTATTATTTCTTCCTCTTCTTCCTTCTCCTCCTCCTCCTCCCTTTTCGCCTTCTACTTCTCCTCTTTTTTCTCTTTTCTCCTCTTCTTATTCCTCCTCCCCCTCTTCTTCTCCTTCTCCTCCTCCGCTACCTACTCCTCTTTTTTCCCTTTCTTCTTTATCTTCTTCCTCCTCCTCCTCCGCTTCCTGCTCGTTTTTATTATTTCTTCCTCTTCTTCCTCCTCCTCCTCCTCCTCCCTTTTCGGCTTCTACTTCTCCCCCTCCTCCTCTACCTTCTCTTCCTGCTCCTCTTTTTTTCTGCTTTCTCCTCTTCTTATTCCTCCTCCCCTCTCTTCTCCTCCTTCTCCTCCTCCGCTACCTACTCCTCTTTTTTTTCTTTTCTTCCTCCTCCTCCTCCTCCTCCTTTTCGACACCCGCATAATTTGCAACTTGATCCTTCACGAGGTAATCTCTTCGGCAACCTTTTAATCCACGATGCAATCTTCATATCCCCCGGTGCTACCATCTCACGGGCTGTCTCTTCCTCCTCCTCCTCCTCCTCCTCCTCCTCCTCCTCCTCCTCCTCCTCCTCCTCCCCTCCTCCTCCTCCTCCCCTCCTCCTCCTCCTCCTCCCCCTCCTCCTACTCCTCCTCCTCTTCCCCCCTTCCTCCTCTTCCCCTCCTTCGTCTCTTATTTCTTCTTCTCCTCTTCCTAATTCTTTCTCGTTCTTCTCCTTGTCTTCCCCTCTTACTATTCCTTCACTTCATTTCCTCTTCTTTATCCTTCTATTCTTCCTCCTCTTCCTCTTTCTTGCCCTCCTTATCCTTGTCCTTGCCCTCCTCCTCCTCCTCTTTATCTTTCTCCTCTTCCTCCTCCTCCTCTTCCTCCTCCCACTCTTCGTCCTCGCCCTCCTCCTTTTCCTCCTCTTTCTACTTCACCTCCCCCTCCTCCTTCTCCAATTTCTCTTCCTCCTTGTCTTCGCTCTACTTCTCCTCCTCTTCCTTCTCCCAATCATCGACCTCGCCATCCTTCTTTTCCTCCTCTTTCTACTTCTCCTTCTCCTCCTGCTACTCTTCACTAACTCCTACTTCTTTTCCTCCCTCCTCCTGTCCCTATTATTTATTTTTCATCCAGCTCTTTCTCCTCCTCTTTATTCCTCCTCCTTTTCTTCTTCTTCCTCCTATTACTCCTCCCATTTCTCTCTTTCCTTTTTTCTTCTCCTCCTTTTTCTCCTCCCGCACTTCTTCTTCTCTTCTTCCTTTTCCCTTCCCCCTCCTCTGTCTCCTCCTACTCCCCTTCTCTCCTTCCTCATCTCCCATCTTCCTTCCCCTTCCTATTCTCCCATCCTTTTTTGTCCTTCTCTTATTTTCCTCCTCCTTCTCCTCCTCCTCCTCCTCCTCCTCCTTCTCCTCCTCTTTTTCCTCCTCCTCGGCTTCATAGTTAGTCTCTTTCTCGGGCTTCTCGAGTAGATTACTTTCCAATTGGTCGAAACCAGAGATTGGGTCACCTGACTTCTCCCTCTCTTTCTCTCTTTCTATTTTAAGGCTTTCTTGTTTTTTGCTTTCTCTCACGTTTGGAGTCCCACTTTCACTTTTTGTTTTCGTATTTTCTGATTTGTTGTTCTGCTAATCATTCTCCTCGTCTCTTTCCTACCTTTCCTCTTCCTCTTCATCTGACTTCTCTTCCTCTTTTTGTCCGTATGTTACTCCTCCTCCTCCTCCTCCTCCTCTTCCTCGTCTCCTTATCTTTTTCCCCTTCCTCCTCTTCCCCCTCCTCTACTTTCCCCTCCCCACTCCTCGTTCTCTTCTTTCTCCTCTTCCCCTTCGTCTTCCTCCTTTTTTCCTTCTTCTTCATGAATGGGCTGTGTGGTGGGTTTGGTGTGGTGATTTTGGCTTTGATTTCTTGGCCCCATGCGCTGTTCCAGGGGCTTCCAGTGACTGTCACTTACCCTAGTCAACTGAGCTTATCGAGGAAAGGCGATGGCTTCGGGAAAAGCAGGATGGCTCCTAGCATAATCCCCTCTCCCTATTTTCATTATCATTATTAGTTTTTCATTATTTTTCCTGTAATGTCTCCTCTTCTCCTTCCCTTTTTCTTTCTCTTACTCTATTCTCTTTTCCTCTCTCTTTTCGTTTAAAATTATTTTTTTTTCTCTCTTTTATTCCCATCATCTTTTCTTACTTCTCCTTCAAGTCATCTCTTCTCCGGATGTATCATCGTCATCATCATCATCATCAATTGGAGGCATACGCCAGGAGGCACATTGCTTCACTCACACGCCGGCGCCAGTCCCCTTCACGGTCTTTCCGAGCAAGCTCCCATGCCGTTACCCTTCCCATCCCAAACAACTCTCAATACATTCGATCAACCTGTTCCAACCATGGAGAATTCTGTAGGTGTCCCCTTCATCTTCTTCATCGAGCGTTGTCTCTTGTGGAGACAACCCCGAAACCTTTGGTAGTATTTAATGTCCGCCTTGCGTTATACATCAAATACCACTTCAGTACCACGATTCGTTGGGACCCTTGAAACACATCTTTTGTTGTTGTTCTTGTATTCAATACATGTCTAAATACAATACAACTCTTATAATTATAATATTTTTTTCGATAAATTTGTATTCGCACATGAGCATCGGAACCTTTTTTCGTTGTTTTGACATGTCATAGCTTAGGGTTAGTTGATTCAAATAATACCTCTTCCTTCTCCTTCTTTCGTCTTCCTTCTTCCTTTCTCCTCTTCGCTTGTCTTCCTTCCTTCTTTCTCTTCACTTGCCTTCCTTCTTCTTCCTTTGCCTTCCTTCCTTCTTTCCTCCTCTAAGCCTGCCTTCCTTCATCTTCCTTCCTTCCTCCTCTTCGCCTTCCTGAATTCTTTGCTTCTATTTACCTTCCTTCCTTCCTCCTCTTCGCCTGTCTTCCTTCCTTCCTCCTCTTCGCTTTCCTTCCTTCCTTCCTTCCTCCTCTTTGCCTTCCTTACTTCCTTCCTCCGTCTGCCTTACTTTCTTCTTTTCACCTGGCTTCCATCCTTCCTTCCTCCTCTTCGCCTTCATTCCTTCTTCCTTCCTCCTCTTCGTCTGCCTTACTTCCTCCTCTTTGCCTGCCTTCCATCCTTCCTTCTCTTCGCCTTCATTCCTTCTTCCTTCCTCCTCTTCTCCTTCTCTCCTTCCTTCCTTCCTTTCTTCCTCCTTTTCGCCTTTCTTCCTTCTTCCTCTTCCTCTTCCTCCCTTCCCTCCTTCCTCTTCTCCGCCTTTCTTCCTCCTCTTCGCCTGCCTTCTTTCTTTCCTCCTCTTCTCCTTCTCTCCTTCCTTCCTTCCTTCTTTCTCTTCGTCTTCCAGCTCGCTTCTTCTGGCCTACTTAAATCACTGAACCAGGAGCAAAAAAGAAAGAAAAGAAAAATTCCCCATCAGTAGCTTCTCAGGTGTCGAGTTCTCATGGTACAGCGCGGTGGCAAAGACGTGTTGGATCCTGGGGAGAGGCGAGATATGTTGAGGTTTGAATTCCGCTAAAGGCGTCATTACACGGGACTATTTTTCATCCCACTGTTGGAGCAGATTTGCAGACCGCAATTATCAAGAAGGAATCTGGTATGTGGTATGTTTTAACGTCACAAACTCACCCCTATTGGAAGGCTAGAACGGTGCCCCTTACAGAGGACTTTGTAGCGTGGATTTCAATAAACCATGCCCTTGGTTCAACTTCGCCTGTGGCAGGATTCGAACCACCATCCCCTCGACCTTCGTCGTAAGTAACGACGCCCTAATCTGCTCAGCCAGTGGAGGAAAATAATTGTCTTCCAACATATCAAATGACATTCTATGTAAATTGATACATACATACATACATACATACATATACCAAGGCTTTTTCCCCCTTACAAGGGAGGTAGCCAAAAAGAAAAAAAGCATAAAACCATTCCCACCCATTCCATCCCTAAATACACTCCACCCCCCTCCACCCTCCACCCACCCTCTTATCTTAGCACCTCCTGGATGACGGGTCATCTCTGCACCTTGTCCACTGCTCTGGGTCAGAAGCAGTGTCGCAAGACACAGCACATCCACAGCAAGGCCGCTTCATTAAATCGGTGACCCCCCCTCTCCGTCCCCCCATGCAGAAAAGGAGAAGACGGGGAGAAATCCCTTCGGGCTACGTCAACTTTTTCTCACACATACTACCTCACCCCCTTTTCCCCCACCCATTCCACCTCATGCATCACAGCATCATCCATATACAACCATTCCCCATTCACCTCTGTCTTCTGTCATCTCCCGTCCTTCCTCAACAGACATTCCCCTCTTCCCCAAAGCCCCCTTCACCCCATCTATCTATCTCATCCTAGGACGCCCCCTCATGTTCATTCCCTCCACATCTGCCTTCCATACCTCTTTTACTAGTCTTTCTTCTCTCATTCTTTCCATGTGTCCAAACCATCCTAATACTCTTTCATCAATCCTATCTCCCAACTCCCTTACCACCCCCGTTCTCCTCCTTACCTCTTCATTTCTCACTCTATCCAGCCTAGTAACCCCCACCATACTTCTCAGACACCTCATCTCAAACACATTCAAACTCCTTCTCTCTTCCTCTTTTATGTTCCATGTTTCTGCCTCATACAGTGCTGTTAGCACAATCACTCCTTCATACAATCTCCTCTTAGCATCCATTCCCAAATGTTTATTCCTCATTATATATTTTAATCCCCCAAGTCATTTACTCGCTTCTCTCAATCTACACTCTACCTCCATCTTTACTCCACCTTTTCCTGCCACATTTGCACCCAAGTATCTAAAACTATCCACTTCCTCCAGTCGCTCTCCCTTAATGCTCACTTCCAGTCTGCTGACATTTTCACCCCTTGTGCATCTCATCACCTTACTTTTACCCACATTTATCTTCAATTTTCTTTCACACACTCTCCCAAACTCTGTCACCAACTTCCTCAATCCTTTCTCTGATCCTGCTTCAAGCGCAGTGTCGTCCGCAAACAACAGTTGGCTCACCTCCCACTTTTCTCCGTTTTCTTTAACCATCTTCAATCCCTGACCCACCACCCTTGCATTTACCTCTCGCGCCACCCCATTCATGTATAAGTTTGGACAGCCAGGGTGACATAACATATCCCTGACGAAGTTCCACCTTTACCTCGAACCACCCACTCTCTCCATTTCTAATCCTGACACATGCTTTACTACTCTCGTTAAAACTCTTGACAGCCCCTAGAAGCTTTCCTCCTATCCCGTATATCCGCAAAACCTCCCACAGTGCCTTCCTGTGGCAAAATAGTTTGCCAGAGAGTGATTTAACGGCGGAAAAAATGCTGGGGGTAGGCGGTGCCGTCAATTCATTGGAGGTTGAAGGAAAAATAGCCCAGCGTGATAACACAGTAAGGGAGTCAACACGTGGCAGCAATGAGGATATATGGTCTTGAATTCCTTCAGCCCCACCAAAGGCTTTCGTGCCTAGTCACCTCGTAGGGCTGGTAAAGACTTAAATTTTGTCAAATAGAATTTTGAGAAGTTCTTCTTGTAGTTTAGCTTAACATTGGTTCTCAAGAAACTTCTTAGGAATCGGAGTAAATAGTATTTGATAAAAAAGTCATACGAGTAGTAATGATAAAAAAAAGAATATTATGATAAATGATGGTAAGAAATAAACTTTCATCAACATTAATATCGGATACATCCGATAAATAAAGATAGAATCGACGACAGCGGTGGTTATGGTATCAGTATATGGTAAATGGTATTAGTATATGATATATGATATCAATATATGGTGTAAGGTATCAGTATATGTTATATGATATCACTTCATAGCTGGTATCTTTCTTAATGTAAGCGCCTCGTTTTGTACCTGTAATCAAGGGAATAATTAAAAGAAAAAGGCCCATATACAAAGATATTAATGCTGGAGCTCTGGCATCCATTTTACTTAAAGAGAAAGATCTTAGAAAAAAAAGGGGGGTTCATCAATTGGGATGATACTGGCTAACCTCCAATAAGTCTTAGACGACTCCTCATCACAACTTCTCTCCCCTCCTCTTCCCCGCTCCTCCTCCTCCTCCCACTCCAGACCCAAAATCGCCCCCATAAAGCCCGTGGGAGTAATACTGCACACCCCCCCACAAAAAAAAAAAAAAAAAAAAAAAAAATCACCCTTCCCCTCCTCCTTTCTCCCTTCTCCACACCTCGCCTCACCTCGTTTGTCCAACTCTACTCTGCTTTCTCATCCCTCTATCTCCTTTGCCTCTCCTCCATTGCCAATCCCCCCCACACCCTGCTGCCCATTCCTGATCTACTCATCCTTCCGCTCTTCCTCTTCCTTGTCTCCCCCCAATTATCCTTCTCCCCCTCCTCCACTCTACCCTCCCCCTTGCAGTTATCTTCCCCCTCCCCCCCCTTGCCCCATTTTCTCAGCCCGATCTCACCTGATTACAGCCACGAGGAGATAATTAAGTTAGCGAAGGAGGATATCAGTTGCACCCCCGGCCAAGCCACTTACAATCCCAGGTTACTCTCCTCAAGGCGTCTTCCTCTCCTCTCCCTCCTCTTTTCTCTCTCTATCTCTCTCTCTCTCTGTCTCTCTTTTTCTCTTTCACTTTTATCTTTCTCTATTTCCTCCTCCCCCTCCCTCTCCCTTTCCATTCCCTTTCCGTCTTCATCTCCCTCTCCCTCTCCATCTACCTCTCATTCTCTCTTCATCACCGTCTGTCTCTCGCTTTCCTTTTCCCTCTTTCTCTCCCCTTCCTTCTCCCTTTACTTTTCCTTTCCTTCTCCTCTCTCTCTCTCTCTATCTCTCTCCCCCCTCCCTCTTCCTTTCCCACTCCTCTCACTCTCTCTCGACCTGTCTGCTTTTCCTTTCCCTGTCCCACTGCCACTCCCTCTCCATCACCCTCTCTCCCTCTCACTTTACTTTTCCTTCTTACTCTTCCCTTCCCCCTCCCTTTTCCTTTCCTTTCCCTCTCCTCTCTCCCTATCTCTCTCCCCCTCTCTCTCTCTTTTCTTTCCCTCTCCTCTCCCTCTCCCTCTTTCCTTTCCCTCTCCCGCTGCCACTCTCCTTCTCCCTCTGTCTCTCTCTCTCCTTCTCCCTCTCCCCTCCCTCTCGCTCTCCCTTTCCTTTTCCTCTTCCACTGCCTCTTCCTCTTCGTTTCCCTCTCCCTCTCTCTCTCCATCTTCCTTTCACTCTTCCTCTCCTTCTCTCCTTTTCCTTTCCCTCCTCTCCTTTTCCTCTCTTCCCCCCCCTTTTCTCTCTCTCCTTCTCTCTCTCTCCCTTATCGCAGCCCAGGAGCAGGAGGAGGTGTCGAATCCTCTTAGGCGTTATCATCAACGCCTTCGTCATGCTCATCGTCGACTTCTCACGCCTCTCCCACCTCTCCCACCTCTCCCGCCTCCCCCGCCTCCCCCGCCTCTCCCACCTCTCCCACCAAAAGTTTCCTTTTCGTGAGAGGAACCTTGTTTTCTTCTGTCCAACCATAGTCGGAGTCAGCTCACGGGAAAGACGAATCCATGTAGAAAATGGATCGGACTGGGTTTTCTCTCACGGTGAAGCTTTTGAAGGAGTGAGAGGTGTGAGAGGTGTGAGCGGTGTGAGAGGTTGGTGGGCGGTGGCGATGGCGAGGAAGGCGTGATGATAACGCTTAAGAGGATTCGACGCCTCCTCCTCCTCCTGGACCGAGTTGGACTGCGATAAGGGAGAGGGGCAGAGGGAGAGGATGAATGGAGGGAGGGAGGGAGGGAGGGAGGGAGTGGGAGAGAGGAAGAGGGGGACAGGAAGAGGGGGAGGGAGAAGGAAAGGGAGTGGGAAAGGGGGGGAAGGAAAGAGTGAGGGAGAGAGAGAGGATAAGGGAAAGGGAGAGGGGGAGAAAGGAAAGGGGGAGGGAGAGGGAGTGGGAGAGAGGGAAAGGGGACAAGAAAGGGGAAGGAAAGGGAGTGAGAGAGGGGTAGAAGGAAAGAGTGAGGGAGAGAGAGAGAGAGAGGGGATTAGGGAGAGAGAGAGTATAAGGGAGAGGGAGAAGGAGAGGGGAGAAGGAAAAAGGGAGGGAGAGGGAGTGGGAGAGGGAGAAAAGGAGAGTGAGAGTGAGAGAGAGGATAAGAGAGAGAGAGAGGATAAAGGAGATGGGAAGAAGGAAAGGGGAGAGAGAGAGAGGGAAAGGAGACGGGGGAGGAGAGGAAGAGGCGAAGGAAGAGGGAAAGGGATGAGGGAAAGGGAAAAGGGAAGTAAGAAAAGGGAGCATGTCTGTATTTCCCAGGCATTGTGCTAGATTTAAGTCTTATCTTAGTACACATTTGTTACCGAGTCCGTCACTTACGCTAATGGGATTATCCCCGGTCATATTTGGGGTTTAATCTGTTGTATCATCTCTGGGTATTATCCTATAACTGCGGGTCTTAACCCTGTTTGTATCGTCTTAATCTCGAGACAATATTAGAGATACGTAGATGCCCACTTTTTTCTGTTGTTTGTTTCCTACGGTTTTATTGACATTTACCTCCCTGTCCCTCTACTATATATATATATATATTTATTTATATATATATATGTATATATATATATACAGTATATATATATATATATACATATACATATATATATATATATATATATATATGTATATATATGTATGTATATATGTACACACACACGCACGCACACACACACACACACACACACACACACACACACACACACACACACACACACACACACACACACACACAGACACACACACACACAGACACAAACATACACACACACACACACACACACGCACACACACACACACACACACACACACACACACACACACACACACACACACACACACACACACACACACACACACACACACACACACACACACACACACACACACACACACACACACACACATACAGTGACACATGAACATCTCCGTCGTCGTCGTCGTCGTCATCGTCGTCGTCGCGTGACCAAGAAGAAGAGGATTTACGACGAAAAAGGAAACCTGGTTTGTATTGTAGGGGTGGGGAGTGATCGTGAGTACCCGAAATGATATCTCTGCAGTGCTAGTCAATTGTATTAACTCGAATTTAGCGAAAATGAATGAAAACAACGACTCAAAAGCCAGTCACGAATCAGAGCCATCTGGCGTCAATCTATTGAACCGCGATGTAAACAAACACTACTCCAACACGTGCTATAATGATAATGATTTCCCAGGATTTAGTAAGTATGAAAGAAAGAACTTAAGTAGATTATTAGAGATAGAGAGAGATATGAGCAAAAATAGGATTCGGTGGGAAAATGAAATTATGGACTTAAGAAAAGAGGTTATTGGATTAATAGATTGTTTAGCTCAGGCGAAAATGAAATTTCGGACCTAAAAAAACAACAACCTGGATCTTACAAACGAGATTAAAGAAATGAAAAGGGATATAAATGAACTGAAGAATGATAATGAAAAGAAGAAAACTAATGATAATAACAATAGCGAAAATCTAAAGCAGGAGGTGAACAATAAATTACAAGAATTGACACAAAAGATCGAAGAGAACCTAGGTGGGGATAGTATCCAGGAAATTAAGAAGTGGAAGGAAAACATTGAAAGTAAGGAAATTGCTTTCAAAGAAATAGTCAAGCAGCAAATGCAGGATAATGCAAAAGACACAATCATACAAGTGATTAACGAAAAAGCAAATTGGGTCAGGGATACAGTAGATAGGAAAAAATGTATTGTGGTATATGGACTAACAGAAAAACAAGGATTGGCGAGGTACATGAGGGAAAAAGAAGAAAAAGAGACAGCAGTAGAAATCCTAAATGAAATTCAGGGGGGAGACAGAGATTCAGGCATAGACCTGGAAGAGACTTATAGAATCGGTCGCTATACTAAGGATAGGAATCGACCTCTAAAGATAAAACTAAGGTCACAAATGGTAGTAGAAGACATATTTGAAAAAGTAGGCAACTTGGCAAAGAGTGAAAAGTACAATTAGATATGGATAAAAAGAGAAATGAGTACTGAGGAATTAGAAAAAGAAAGGGCACTAAGAGAAGAAGCAAAGGAAAAAAACTTGATGAGAACGGAGACAGAATGCAAAGAATTCCAGTGGAGAGTAATAGACTTGAGATTAAGACAATGGCGCATCAAAACGAAAAAACCAAGGACAGAAGAAACCAGGGAGAAGGAAGAAAATTAATAGTGGCCTATACCAACATTGATAGACTAATTTCAGGACTGAACGAACTCAATTATTATCTGTTAGAAGCAAAACCAGACATAATGGGAATTGTAGAGACTAAACTAAGAGGTGAAATACCATCCATCGTTATTGGACAAGGTCTATACAATTACTGGATAAAAAACAGGGACAAGAAACAGGGAGGGGGAATCATGTTCTTGGCCAAGAAAGACCTAAAGGTGACAAAAATTGCAGAGGGCAAAGGTAATGTTGAACTGATCATGATAAAAGTCGAAGGCAAGAATATGAAAAGCAGAAAGTTTGTGGTGACCTATGTGCCTCCAAAAACGAATGCTTGGAAAGAAAACGAACATACAAAAATGCTAGAAGATACAAGAAAATCACTAAATGAGATACTAATGGGTAAGGGTAATCTGGTAATTATGGGGGACTTCAATCGCAAAGAAATTTGTTGGGACAGCATGACAGTGCAAGGAGGAGATGACTCGTGGGGCAATGTACTGGTAGACATGACCATGGAGTACACAATGACCCAATGGGTCCGTGAAAACACAAGGTACAGAAACAATGAAGAGCCATCGAAACTAGATCTAATATTTACAACAGAACCTGAAATAGTGGATTAAGTCCAGTACGAGACACCAATTGGAAAGAGTGACCATGTACTCATCGAAACTGTACCAAAGGAAGAAATAGACATGGAGAGGAACGAAAAGCATAGGAAAGGAAGATTGATGTACAACAAAACAGACTTTGCAAAACTAAAGACATTCTTCCGGAATGCAAACTGGGAAAATTGTTATAGGGAAGAGACAACAGTGGAAGAGAAATGGAATATATTGATGGATAATTACAATGAAGGGGTAAGCAGGCATGTACCAAGACAAAAGCGAGAGAGTGAGTACATTAAATGTTGGTTCAACAAAAGATGCAGTGAGGCAAAAGACAAGTGGAGAAAAGACAAAAAACAAAACAAATGGAAAATTTATATAAACTATAGAAATGAGTATGTTAATGTGAGAAGAGAGGAAAAAAGGAACCATGAGAAGGATATTATAGACAAATGCAAAGATCAACCCAAGCTATTCTATCGGTATGTGAATGGTAAACTTAAAACCAAACAGGAAATGGTGAAACTATGCCAAGGAAATATAGAATACACAGAAGATTTAGAGATGGCCGAAGTCATGAACAATCACTTTAAATCTGTCTTCACCAGAGAGAAAATACAAAATTGGGACATAGATAATAACAAGCAATCTCCCCACATGAGTGAGTTTACAACATCACTAAAAGAAATATCAGAACATCTATCAAGACTGGACGTCAGAAAATCACATGGCCCGGATGGTATTGCAAATTGGATTCTAAAGGAGTGCAAAGAAGAACTAACAGACAAAATACACATCTTAATAAACAGATCACTCAAAGAAGGAAAGATACCCAAGGACTGGAAAAACGCTAACATTGTACCAATATATAAAGGAGGAAACAAGGAAGAACCCACCAACTATAGGCCAGTATCACTAACAAGCACTATAGCCAAAATTTGTGAGAAAATAATCAAGAATAGATGGGTAAAACATCTGGAAGACAACAACATATTAAACCCAAGACAATTCGGGTTCAGACAAGAAAGATCATGCACCACAAACTTAATATGCTTCTACTCAAGACTAATAGACATAGTGCAAGAAAGAAATGGATGGGCTGATTGTGCGTTCCTAGACTTGCAAAAAGCCTTTGACAAAGTATCACACAGAAAATTAATAAAAAAAAACTGGAACACATAGGAGGAATACAATGAAACCTACCAAAATGGATAGAGGACTTTCTGACTGGTAGAAAGATGAGAGTAGTGCTCAGAGAAAAATATTCAGATTGGAAAGAGGTGATCAGTGGAGTACCGCAAGGATCTGTACTGGCTCCAATAATGTTTGCTATCTATATGAATGACATGGACGAGGACGTGAACTGCTACATGAGCTTCTTTGCTGATGACGCCAAACTGTTAAGGAAAGTAGAAACTGATGAGGACTGTGAAACACTGCAAGAAGACCTAAATAGGGTATGGAATTGGAGTCAGAAATGGGAATATCAGGAATATCAGGAATATCAGGAAAATATACAATTGGAACCAAGGAAGTAAAGAAAGTAGGATCCGAAAAAGATTTGGGTGTAATTATCACGAACGACTTGTCCTATGATATAAAGATTAACAAAATTGTCGGGGAGACTTACAACTTGCTAAGATCAATAAAAGTGGCATTTACATACTTGGATGAAGACATGATAAAAAAAATATTGGTTACATTGATAAGGCCTAGATTAGAGTATGCGGCGACATTGTGGTCCCCCAGTACCAAAAAGAATATAAAGAAAATAGAAAGAATCCAAAGAGCAGCTACAAAAATGGCACCTGCACTTGCAAACCTATCATACGAGGAGAGATTGGCTAAACTGGAATTACCGACACTGGAGCAAAGAAGAGAGAGAGGTGACCTATTGACCATCTACAGAATCATGAAAGGCACAGAGATAATTGATAGAGAGAACTTACTTATCTGGGACAAAAGAAACACAAGAGGACATGGTAAGAAAATAAAAAAACATAGCTATAGAAGAGAACTGAAGAAAAACAGTTTTCCACATAGAGTTTTGGACACTTGGAACAAACTGGATAATGAAATAGTATGCGCAAAAACCATTCATGAGTTTAAAAACAAACTAGACACTGCGAGATACAACGGCGGGACAACACGAGCATAGCTCCCCTTCCCGCAAAATACAACTAGGTAAATACAACTAGGTAAATACACACACACACACACACACACACACACACACACACACACACACACACACACACACACACACACACACACACACACACACACACACACACACACACACACACACACACACACACACACACACACATATATATATATATATATATATATATATGTGTGTGTGTGTGTGTGTGTGTTTGTGTATGTATGTATATATATAAATGTATATATGTATGTATGTATGTATGTATGTATGTATATATATATATATATATATATATATATATATTTCTAAATAGAAATGTAGTAGCACATTTGTAAATAACACACAGGAACCCACAGTCGGAGAAAGAATAAACTTCGAATAAAGAATAATCCTATATTTCGGCTATCAACTGTAGCCCTCTTCAGGAAAGTACATAAGATAGAGAACAGAGGGGACTTATAAACTACAGTAAGAAGAGATGTGGACAGTTGACCTCACTCAGGCGCGGGGCTAACTGGGGTGGCGGAGGAGGGAGGGGGTGAGGAGAGGGGAGGATGTAACGTCCGCACTAGCTTATCTATTGCTGCGCGTGAGATTATGTCAGGTGTCCACTGCCCTTTAGAAATATTAATATTAGAGCATCCCTCAATTAATGCTGATTCGACTATTTTCCTCCTGAAACCACAGTGGGACTTGAACACTAATCTGGCCTTACCCCAGTCGAAAGAATGATTCTTATTTTTAACATGAAGAAATACAGCCGAATTTTCCTGCCCATACCTAATTGACCTTTTATGTTCTGCCAATCTAGTGTTCAAGTCTCTCCCGGTTTGACCCAAGTAAACCAAATCACAATCTTTGCAGGGCAAACAATAAACACCAGGTGACTCAACTTCCTTCAGCTTTTGTTGAACGTTCACAATTTGCTTACGTACGGTGTTAGGATAGTGATAGGCAATAGTGAGACGTTCACTAAATTGTTTCCTCGTGAACGTCTCACTATTGCCTATCACTATCCTAACACCGTACGTAAGCAAATTGTGAACGTTCAACAAAAGCCGAAGGAAGTTGAGTCACCTGGTGTTTATTGTTTGCCCTGCAAAGATTGTGATTTGGTTTACTTGGGTCAAACCGGGAGAGACTTGAACACTAGATTGGCAGAACATAAAAGGTCAATTAGGTATGGGCAGGAAAATTCGGCTGTATTTCTTCATGTTAAAAATAAGAATCATTCTTTCGACTGGGGTAAGGCCAGATTAGTGTTCAAGTCCCACTGTGGTTTCAGGAGGAAAATAGTCGAATCAGCATTAATTGAGGAATGCCCTAATATTAATATTTCTAAAGGGCAGTGGACACCTGACATAATCTCACGCGCAGCAATAAATAAGCTAGTGCGGACGTTACATCCTCCCCTCTCCTCACCCCCTCCCTCCTCCGCCACCCCAGTTAGCCCCGCGCCTGAGTGAGGTCAACTGTCCACATCTCTTCTTACTGTAGGGTATAAGTCCCCTCTGGTCTCTATCTTATGTACTTTCCTGAAGAGGGCTACAGTTGATAGCCGAAATATAGGATTATTCTTTATTCGAAGTTTATTCTTTCTCCGACTGTGGGTTCCTGTGTTATATATATATATAATATATATATATATATATATATATATATATATATATATATATATATAAAACCAAAAGGTAAATGCAATTTAATCGCTTGGCCAAAAGATTAAATTTGTGTAATCACTATGCTTCATTTGAAAATGTCATCGGTGACAAAATTCTTGCAACCCGATTCGACTGGCTGTCAGTTAGCAACCAGAAGCTTAAACCTCATCGCAACAGGATTAAGCTCGTTATCGACATCTCCCAAAAAGTTGACTCGTATTGACCCTATGGCCTCATTGAAGGGTCTTCCCGGCTGAATAAATCGTGTGGCGGTGTCTAGAATAAATATACAATTCTAAATTAATGATGAAATGTCATGAAATATTGAATTAAAAGTGAATTGAATAAATACCCATCTTCCTAGAAAATAGCATAGATAAAGACAAGAAACAACCAAAAAGAAAAAGCTATATATATTCTTGATTCCTCACCTACCCCCCCCAAAAAAAAAAGAAATTATATATATATATATATATATATATATATATATATATATATATATATGTATGTATATATATATATATATATACATATATATATATATATATATATATATATATACATATGCAAAGTAGACCACTTGTATATATGTATATATATACATATACACATACATATATACTGTAGATATACATATACATATACGTGCAGAAGAAATCACTTGAACGCGTGATACTAGTATGCAGACAAACCACTGGGAAAATGAAAGAGATGAGACCGAGCGCTTTCGTCTATTCAGACATTTTCAAGGTATAGATACATAAAAGAGACAAGTATAAATACTCAGAAGGTTAAGGTGGATCTCTTCCAGTGCCATATTGGCTCAAGTGTCCGTACATTTGGTTTACAATATTTGTTATGATAAATTCATCCAATTTGTATAATCCTTGACTTAAATTTAAATTATTAACAAATGTATTCTTGATCAGACTGGATTCTATGATGTTTCTATTCAAATAAGAATTACTTTTGACAATTACTTTAGCTTCATTCCAATTGATACAATGGTTAAAATCCCTAAGATGGACAAATAACGCGTTGGACGTTTGACCACTTCTAACGCTATATTTGTGTTTGTGTTGCTTTATTCTAACATTTAATAATATCTAATAATAATAATAATGATAATAATAATAATAATAATAATAATAATAATAATAATAATAATAATAATAATAATAATAATAATAATAATAATAATAATAATAATAATAATAATAATAATAATAATAATAATAATACTGGAAATAATAATAATCAAGATAATAATAATAATAATGGTAATTATGATAATAATAATAATAATAATAA